>NC_092691.1:18456202-18756202 GCF_964275005.1 Diadema setosum
GTGACAAATCAGAAAATGTGGTCAATGAAAAAGGATTTGTGTACATCAGTGACCACTGTTTAGTGGCCATAGGACAACTTCAATTTCTTCTGTTTATTGATTGAAAAAAAATTGCAGGCATTGCTATTTCATTTCAGTTTGTGGTTATATCTTATATTTTGTTTCACAGATATTGAGTTTTCTCCCGTGGTTCTTGAACTACTGAGCCCTTCTCTTTGCCCTATATAGGCTCAGAACATCACCAAATTAATATCCGCATGTGGCCTCTGGTTGGAAGTACAGAGGTGAACTTAGATTTAAATGTGAGGACGATTTGAAAATTGAAGGCAAACTCACCTGTGGCCTTGAAATTACGGGGTGGGGGTGAAGGGGGTGGAGCGAAGGAACCTCAGGGAATGATAATGCAATTTACTGAATAATGCATGAATAACGTTTGAGTAATTTTGTGTCGCCAGTATTTAGTATATTTTCCTGTATCATTTTGTTTTTCATCTTTTTCAATCGTAATTGGATCAATGTGAAGCTAGTTAAGATCTTCATATGATGGAAACAACAAGAAAAGAAGAAAATGTAAATAACTTCATATCTACCTATGAAACTGCAGTCTATCTATAGCGTACATAGCACAATCCCTGATGGTATGTAAGTCAGACGGCAACTGGTAAACAATAATTATTACACTGCTTTCATTGAATGACGTCACACGTAATAACTATGTTAAATAAATCTGTCACACACTACAAAATATCAGTTTTCAAAATATTGACATGTCACTTTTCACTGATTCAACATAAAGTATTTTGAACGGAATGAATATTCATAGACATACCGCACTCTGCTGTCATTGCAATGTGTTTTTGCTTTTGTTGCGTCTTTCTCTATTTTACACTTTTTGCCAGGGTTGAAGCTTTTATTGAAAGGCATAAATTACATTGCATGCACTATTATAGCAATTAAACAACAAACAGAAAGGTATGCAAACACATAAAAGCATAATTTCAAAGTACACCTTATACAAACCATTTTGGGCACACTGAATACGCGTCAACATGAACACATAGAAAAGAATTGTACTATGTATTTAGTACCGTATGTCCCCCCTCCCCCCCCCCCCCCAAAAAAAAAAAAATACAACGGGACCCTCGGCAATGATAACTTTAAAAATAGTGAATCAATCCAAGTACAATTTCAGGGTATGAAACTACAACTTATTACCTATGTCTTGCAGAAAACCCCATCCGATTTGCTTCAGTGGTCAAAGAGAAATGAGGCTTTTTGTATAGAGCATGTCAGGAATCCCTTCCCTCCAAGTTCTGTCCATTGTGTTCACACATTAATACGCAGTTTCAAGAGCATCCAAGTGCTAAACTTAGAGGAATCACATCCATGACATGCTTTACAACGATTCTCATTTCTATGTGACCACTTAACCAAATTGAATGGGGTTTTCTGCAAAATATAGGTAAGATGTTATATGTTTAGACCCTGAAATAGCATTTAGACCGTTTAATCGTATTGGAAGTTATCAATGCAAAAATCTGATTGTATTTTTTTTTTTTTTTTTGGGGGGGGGGGACATACTGTAAAACTACCTTTCCTATTCCTTTGGATACGATTACATTTGTATTGTACATGTATTATCTAATAGGTAATATACATGTAAACATGGGGGTTGTTTGCTTACAAATATAGCCAAGATCTCAATATAACGGCTGTCACCTTTATCAAACTGAAAGAGTGTAGCGAAGCCTGAAGTGCAATATACTGTTTATATTCATGAGTCGTGGAAAAGATACTCACAAATAAGGCAAATGAACTGAGTTGGATAAGCTACTCGTGTTGCAGTCTTATTTTGTTCACTTTCTCTGTTTCTTTGTCTAATCACAGCCATCAGACAAAAGTAATGATTTAGACAGTTTTTTTTTTAACAAGGAGTGTTGGGGATTAAAGGTAGACTATATAGTAATCCTGTTTATGCTGATGTTTTTTTTTTTTGGTTTGTTTGTTTGTTTTGCTTTGTTTGTTTGAAAAGAGGATGTTTTATGCATGAATAACCATATCTTAGATCAGTGTAAAATACTGCCACACGAAATCAGATCAAAAGAGCGGAAATGCTGAGAAATTAATTAATAAAATATTGTTACTTTATGCAGTGGAATTCGCTATCTATACGTCAGACCTTCAATAGTTAAAAAGGATCACCCCCCCCCCCCCGAAACAGTAACAATGCAAATAGACAAAACAAACAATATATGTCAGTTATTAGATTGTCCGGTATTGGAATAGAGTTTTTTTTTTTCGATTTACCCACCCCCATCACACATACACACACACACACACACACACACACACGCGCGCGCGCGCGCGCGCGCGCGCACACACACACACACACACACAATTATTTAATTGTGTGTGTTAATTATTTTATTTTGACAATTATTTAATTGTCAAAAGAAAACAATCCTTTCCAATTTATCCAAGTTTTGTAATTATATAATGACACATGTTTAGATTATTAGTATTTTTTATCCTTTTTGCAAATACTATACATGCCTTTTTTACAGGCTGTGCCTTCTTTACAATTGATATGTAACTTATTTGTCTTTCCATTCTCTCCTCCTTTTTTCTTCCCCTCTCTACTTCTTCTTCTTCTCGTTCCCGTCTCCATATTTCCTTCATTCTTGTTCACTTAGCGTATGGATTCATTTCCGTATGTCTTTGCGTTTTTCTTTTTCTGTTTCTATTTTTTCTTTTTTTTTCCTGAACCAAAAGTCCCTCGTATATCGTTTGTTAATTCACCAGTCTTATGTCCTTCTCTCTCTCCCTCTTCACCTCCATATCCCTTCTCTCTCTCTCGTCATATTTTCCTTTCTTTGTTTTTCTGTTTTTTTTTGTTCTTTTTACCATATATCGTGTATATATTGTATATTTCTGTACATTTTTTTTTTCTTTTCATCAATCGCATTTCATTCCTTTTTTGTTTGTTATAGTTGTTTTGTACACTTTTCAGAGTTATTTGCAATTATTATTTATTGATATTATAATGTGCTATGTGTTTTTTATTGGACTCCGATACCCAGAGTTTGGGTTGTGAGTAAATAAACTTTCAAACTTTCAAACTTTCAAACTTTCAAACTTTCAAACTTTCAAACACACGCATCATACACCCGTTTAGGTGTATCCGTGTATCGATGTATAAACAAAATATGCGTGTATTATCCTCTCTCTCTCTCTGTCTCTCCCCACCCCTTCTCTCTCTCTCCGAGAGTTACTATGCCATTCATCATTATTCTCAGTCGAGTGACTTAATTAAAAAACATAGTCTTTACCGTAACTGTTTGATTCAGATTTCAAGTAATTTTGAAATGGGAACTGAGATAATTATCCAAAGTGGTCCGGCATATATATTTCCCACTTCTTACACATTTTCCTTTGTACCATTATAGTCATATTCCCGACGGCACTATTTTGAGAGAAAAAAAAAACACACCCAAAAGCTAGTAAGACTTTAAATTCCCACGACTAGATTCTTTTCACAATTTCATTCGAGTCTTTAATGTCATTGTTTGGAGAGATAAAGGGAATAGGTGATGAAACAATAATCAATACTGGATGACTTGATAAGATCTGGGCAATGTTCAAGTTGATCAGCGTATAAAAGTCGGGCACGAACGCGGAAACGAAAGCAAAGCAATACACGAAAGAGATAAGCAATGCACTTGTAAATTATATAGAAGTTAGACTGCTCAAACAATATCGCCGTTACCTGGACGCTGTTTGCAAACTGGGTCGTTACTATGGCAGAGTAATATCAACAAATACTTCGACCGTAGGTAGCCTGGTAAGCATGCACGGAGACTGGTACGCAATTTAAAGTTCATTACATCGCAGTTCACTTGAACATGAACGGCTGCGAAGCTGACACTCCAGCAGCATCCTATATACTCATACATCTAATCGAGTATAGTATTCTTGTGCGTGCTGCAGTCATTAGGCAAGGGTAACCCGAGCAACGGCGTGTCTTAATGTATGTGTGTGTGTGTCTGTGTGTGTATCTCATGATTAGCATTTGCCGGGAGAGTGCCTGACAGAGTATTGAAGAAAGGATGCACATTTCTCACATTGAACAATGCGGGAAACCTAACTGATCTGTATTATGCTTATATATTTCTTGTATCTATTAAAAATCTGACAGCGCAGCTAGTGCCGAGAGAAATCACTGGCAAATAATTTGTAGATACAGGATTTCTTGATTTTTGCTGCGATCACAAGACTGAAATCATGGCGACACACACACTCCGCATAGTGAACGCGAATACATCTGAGGTTACAACGCATCCTTCTAAATCTGGCGGCCGCACTTACGGCGGATCCCGGCAGACGACGACGGCAAGTCAAAATGGCGCGAAGAATGTGTCGTCCAAGAAGTTCAGCGGCAATGTATCGGGTACGGCCATCGTAGCTTCTCCATTCTCCCCGCTGTCCAGGAGAGAGAATGCCATTGTGAAGCCTCCCCCAAAGGCAGGGGCGTACCAAGAGAAGCCATCCCAACCTTCTGATTTCAGCTATTTCTACGAGAGGGGAGACTTTCCCATAATGGTGGAACACGACACAAGTCATAACAAGATTGCATGGAAGGTGAGTGCGTCAGACGAGGCGAAAATAAACTTACATCTAATGAAGATTTGTAATTCATGATATCAATATCGGTTCCAATAAACAGCGAGGAATTGAAATGTCAGTTAACCTTTGATGAAACTTGACTTCTGATAAAATAAAATCCAACAAGTTTGTTCTGCCTATGTAACGGCACTTGAGATTAGCCCCCCCCCCCCCCTTACAAGAGAAATTTCCCAGCTCATATTCTTTTGTATTAGTCTTCATTCGCAGTATGACAAATAAACCGTAAGTTGATGCCGACTTTAGAAATGAAAGCAGATAGAGCATAATGGAAATATCAGTTTTCATCAAAAGTTACTGGCTTTCTAAAGGCTTGTTGATGCATGGAAACCACAAAGCATACTTTTCCTTTGAACCGAGAAAGGTAGACATCGCATCTTCTTCTCTCCGTTCTTCTCTTCCACATGTACTTCATGTATCTCCGATAAATTTTGCATTCAGTTTGATATCCGCCGTCGTAGGCACATAACTCGATCACTGCATGGTTGGGTTGATGAGGCGAATAAAACGCGGGAAGTAAATTGAGCATGTATGTTGTTTGTTGCTGAAGGTCAGTTTAACAATGTGGTGACATTACAGAGAAATGAGATCGTGTTTTCAGCGAGTCGAGTGGCATTGTGTCGATGGGGTGTTCACGCATTCAGCACATTCTGCAGTCAACGAATCTAAATGGCCGTTTCACTGTCACTTCATGTCGATATCATGACATTGTGAAAAGAATGTGAATTCTGTAAGACGAGGCAAAAACTGCTCAATTGATTTTCTCCTGCTTGAGTGGTATCACAACAATAAAGGTCATGTAATTTCCTGTATAAATGTGTATATGAATATTCAATTCAATTCAATTCAATTCAATTCAAAGTTTATTTCATTTTTCGACAAAACATATAAGTTACACTTCTTTATCTTGACAACAGAGAATAAGGTAAACAGAACCTTATGTATTGAAAAGAATGTAAAACAATACTATTGAGGAGGACCTTATAGTAATTATACATTATAGTAAAAAACAAAACAAAAAAAACATATACATATACATATCAATTTACATAATCTCCCCTATCTCTCTCTCTCTCTCTCTCTCTCTCTCTCTCTCTCTCTCTGTACTTGTGTATCTCTGTGTATGTACATATCATATATATGCCCTTTCAAAGAAGTTGTAAATATATATTTACGAATTCTTTTAGATAAGGCTAACCCTTCAGCAATGTTTGGTGGGATGATAAGTCAGTAGCCTTTAACTCTTTAATGAAGGCTCCATAAAATGTAATATGTTGTCACCCCCTTAATCATCTCTTCTAATCACTACTAATACAACTATTATACAGTACTGTTGCAGTATTAGTATACTGTCATCATTATGACCGCCACTTCACTTCTGTCACTGTGTACCAAAAGTTACTCGTAGCTATTAATATATACCAGTGTACACTTTATCGTATTCGAGACACTATACGGACATGTGTGTAACATATTTATCAGTTGCATTATACTTTGATTAAAAAAAAAAAAAAATTGTCAAGTCCTGGACAATTTAAGGAAAAAAAAGAAAAGAAAAGTAGGCTCGCATCAAACATCCCCGTTAATTGCAATGTATAACACACACACGCTCCTATTACGTGAACCTCAAATTTAGTGTAGGGTCTTTAAACCCTCAAAAAAAAAAAGAATAAAGAAGAGAAAATAAACGTCGATGCTATAACTGCTTTTTATCGAGAGACATTCATTGTTCACGCTCTTTGGAGTAATTTGTTGTTACCATGTGACACAAGAGAAGTGACTATGAAAGCAGATTTAAGGTGAAATTTGATTAGGAATGCTAAATGCTGGCGGCATTAAGTGTTACCACGGCTTTCAGGCTTCAGAAAAAAAAAATTGTTCAAACAACGAGAATTGCTCCGGTATACCCTAATTCATTATCCACCTATAGTGTAATGTATTTACTTTTTTCTGTCTATCCATTTGTTCATTTAGCTATATCTCTGAAGGAATTTGATAATTTTCATGTATAGTAATGCATTTAGGTGTGAGCACTGTGGCTTATGCTACGCAACATGATCATACGCTTGATTTCAGGAGAAAGAATTGTTAATCATGCGCAGCAAAGCGAGTTCGTTATGCTCTCATTTTCCCTTTTCAGTAATAAGAAAGATTCCCGCTTCGTTTGCATCAAACCGTCATACCAATAACGCTTTATACGAAATACGGATTGTTATTATAGCAACGATATCAATATTTTCTTTCTAATGACCTGCAAATAGATCCTCATGATATTGTTCCCCTTGGCTCATACTCTGGTATTCAGAAATCCTGTTTTACTAGAGAGAGGGAAAACGATCTGCTCCCCTCATGAAATAAGACAGCACCGAGAGGGAAACTTGCCGCTTATCGCCTGCCAAGTACGACCTTGCCTCTGTTGTCAAGACAACGAAATGCAGCTGAATTTCCAGCTCTCTTAATAGACATAATTATGTTCGTGCGTATATATCGCGCTGCCTATATCTTCAATACGTTGATATAATGCAATAGTGTAGCAAGAGAGCTATACTGGAAATCAATATTTTAAATGCCTTGCAGTCAATTCCAGTGGCTGCTATCTCTGCCAAGGGAATAAGCTTATTACGCGACGATTTTCAATACATATATACTTTGTGTCTCCATAATATTATCTATATACAATATACATATTATATATATAAATACAGTCGTGATGACAGAGGCGTACGGTACGAGTATCAGCATCATAGCACTATATATATATATATACATATATATTTACATGTGTTTTATTATAGACATGCTGTGAATGTATGTTTACGTATTTACATGGAATAGACACATTTTGTACGTTTAAGTACCGGTATGTGCATTCATACACACACACAAGCCATATATATAACATATATATGTGTATGTATATATATATATATATATATATATAATATACACATTTTATTTATTTACTTCATACAGTAACATTCTACATCGGTTGCTATCCAAGATGATGCTATTTCAGCTATTCCTCGGCTTCTAGTTTCTCTCGTCATAAGAGAGGACACTTTGATGCGCGCAAATTTTTCAAACTCTTTGATGAAAAATAACAATTTTGTAGGATATACAATGGTATGAGAATGGGAATGTGAATACTACATACATACGATACACAAACACACACATGTATAAATAATCTATGGTTGAATATATGGGTGTGTGTGCTTGCTTCGAAAAGTGTAATGGTATAACTGAAATCCATCCAAATGATGTAAAAGATTAATATAGCTTAGTATGAATTTATCCAACAATTAAACAACTCGAAGTGGGTACGTAATTGTGTTGACTCACTGCGCTCGTACACTCTTTTAGATTTTAGATGCTTCTTCTCGTTAATGGAGAATACTGTAACGGTTGTACTATATCTGTAGTGGAAATAGCTGGAGGAATTTGTGAATATCATTACCTACAATGCCCCGAGATCTTGCGCGCAGTCTCCAAAGTATCATTACGCCATAGCAACATAACGAAGATAATAGATTCTCCATTAACTCAAGAAAATTAGAATGGAGGATTACATCTATGGTTTCCATCTTCACTGGGCCTGTCTATCTCAAGGTATTCCTGGGGAGAGAAAGAAAATAAAGATGTAATGTGTAGGGCCTACTTGACAGAGAGTTGTATTTCTTGGGGGGGGGGGTTCAGCTTGTTTTCTGCTGTCAAGAGGACAGCGGTTAAAATGAAAGCATTAATGCATGCATTGAATGAGCATTCGTCACCTTAATTTGCAAACGAAACAAGACACTTAGATTTTTTTTTTTGAGCGGGCATCACTATTGCAATATTAATATCAACCAATTCATTAGATGGAGAAGTGACCGCTAAGCAGCAAATTAGTATACCTCGTTAGTGGCTACCGTGCGCTCTGCTGCCCAGCCTATACATTACTATTGCAAAAGATGAGCGCGCGTTTCGAATGCAGATGCGACGATCATTAGCTCTGTGCGTGCGTACGAAAGATTCATAAATGCATGGGTGAGATGCATAGCGCAATATCTGTTCAGAGCACTGATTTCTTCCTTTAAGAGTGACGGATCCAATCAACGTACCCATCTCATTTACGGTTACATACAACTTGTTTTGTTTCGTTGTTTTGTTTTGTTTTGTTTTGTTTTGTTTTATTTTGTATGGTGTGTCTGAACAGTAGCGGATTAAAGGCATTGTTTACCATTTGCAGATGTAACAAAAACCCAGCTTTAGTGCTTAAAAATAGTCCTAAAATGTGAGTTAGGGATAGAAACAACTAGTGTGAAAAAGTTAATCAGTATAATCAATGTGAAGTATTGTTTAATATACAAAATGTGAACAATACTACAATATACAAAATGTGAACAATACCTTTAACGGCTTGAAGTCCCTGATAAAATTATTTCTAGACTAAGCCGTCTACAGTTATGGTTTAGTGAGAAAAATAGTGATGTCTCCTTACATTATAGGCTTTATTGCACAATGTATAGGAAGTTTTGTGATACAACTGACCTACAGGTATGCATCAAATGTGATAACTCGAACATTTTTTTTCATCAGTGCTCCCAATGGTAAACAGTACCTTAAACGGCTTGAAGTCCCTGACAAATTATAATTTGATGTCTGTATACCTCTTTCTGATGTTCTTCTCCCATATAGGTTGAGATAGAGAAACTCGACTTTCACCATTACCTCCCCCTGTTCTTCGACGGACTGTCAGAAACGCGTCACCCATATAAGTTCTTCGCTCGCCAGGGCGTGCATGACATGCTGACCCATGGGGGTCACAAAGTCTTCCCCGTCATTCCGCAACTCATTCTCCCCATCAAGAAGGCTCTCCAGGTATTTATTACATTATGTCAATTCACTGCTCATAATTATCATCATGTAAAAAAGAGAGGAAAGACTTTTTCCCGATGTGTTTTTAAGAAGATACTTCCTCAGTGCATTAATGTTTTATACCACATCCTATACGAGTCGGGCATATACTAAAGTCAGGAATTGGATTAAATTCAATCGCGTGACGGTGGCCATTATTTTTTATGTTCGTACAAGGATGAACATAATGAAATATTACGGGCCACCATGTTATAAAATATATAACACTTAACATCCCTCCGGGAGTTATATTTTTCCTAAGAGACGACATTTTCCAGAAGCTCACAGGAATTAAGGGAAATGACTCCCGAGGGACTGTCAAGTGTTTTCCTACAACGAAAGACGGGGCAATTATACCATATGGTCTGCATATTTTTTTTTTATTTTCATTTACAAATAATATGCATGAATATTGCAAAAGACAACATAATAGTATTATTTCATGTAACATAGTAACACAAAGAATAACATCTTGTTTAATTAAAGACTGGAAATGAAAATGCATATCAGTTCATTCTTACAGATGGCATAATGTCAGTGCTCGCAATAATGCTGATTTCGATCCTCGCTGCATTAGTCACGTGATGACACTATGACCAATGACTGCCAGTATAATTATGTGCAGACCATTAAAGGGGATGGCTAGTAACCGATCAGTGGGAATCAGTAGGAATGCTGAGGGGTGATTGTTCCAATCCTTGTGGGATTCATTTAAGAGTACATTATATATGCATGCGGTGTAATTGCGAAAGCAATTATTATACAGGATGATCTGAAATAACCGCATTTCAACGTTTCACACCCCTAATCAAAGAGCTCCGAGAGAAGCTAATTTTTAGTTGTTGTCGCTGAATGCTAAATACCTCTTCATTTGTATGTTACAGGTGAATCAGATCTTATTATGTTCAATTCTTATGATAGTAAATCCAGTGCAAGAGTTTTGGTAGAGTTTGTATGGTACATTGAGGACTCAATAAGGTCAACAATAGTTAAATGTGCATTTATACGCAGATTTATAGCTAAGTTCCCCTGTTTGTTTGTTTGTTTTTGTCAAATGACTACTAGTAGTAACGTAATTATGTTGACTCTGGCTCTAAGTATTCAATCACTCCTTTATAGTTTGTTACAGCACACCACGCACCGATGCACCTCATCGTATACACCCCGTGCATACGATGTGCACTGCACTTCACGTTGCACCAGCATGATATGCAGCTATCACGTACTGTCACTCATTGTAAATGGATTTTGATTTTGAAATAGATGACCAACAGCTAGTGAACCATACAAGCCAGTACTTCACTATCAACGAATTTAACAGTCAATTTCCTTTCAATAACGCAAATCAGATTTGTGCTAATTTCAGTTTAATTCACTTTAATATAAGAAGTTTAAATAAAAATTTTGAAATATTTGAATTATTTTTAAGTTCCCTCAATGATTTCCCATTTTCCGTCATAGGAGTTACCGAGACATGGTTGCACACCAATTCCCCGGACCTATTTGGTATTGAAAATTACAATTTTATTCGTAATGATAGAAAGTATGGCAAAGGAGGTGGGGTTGCCATGTACGTCAATAATCAAATTGAATTTAAAATTCGAACTGATTTGTGTATTCAGGAAGCAGAAAGTTTATTTATTGAAATCTTAAATGATAATGAAAAAAAATATTATAGTTGGTATCATTTACCGTCCTCCACAAAATGACATTCAATCTTTTTTTGATAACTTTGACCATTGTGTTAATGAAATCTTCGGAGAGAGAAAATCCATTTTCTTGATGGGAGATTACAATATAGATTTATTACAACCCACCCATTTCCATGACATATTATTTTCCAATTCACTGCATCCCCACATCAATAAGCCCACCAGAATAAATAACACCACCCATAGCAAAACATTAATAGATAACATAATGTCTAATGTAATAACGGAAACCTGTACGAACGGCATTATTTATTCAGATATATCCGACCACCTACCAATTTTTATGATTAATGATAAATCTGTAACAACCCCAATACGCCACCAACCCAAACAATATTTGAAAATGCATAGAAACGTAACGCCACATAATATTGATTCATTGAATCAAGATTTATTTGAAGAACAATGGAATGACGTTTTTGAACTCCAAGATGTCAACTCTTCTTATGAAATTTTTTTACAAAAATTACTAGATTATTGTGATAAACACATTCCTTTAACTCCCAAAAGAAATGGAAGGAAAAAAGCTCGGCAACCCTGGATTACTCAAGGTCTTATATGTTCTATTCTCACTCGAAACCGTCTTTATAAAATATCTCTGAGAAAACCTACTCCTGAAAACGTGAAAAGGTACAAAATATATAGAAATAAACTAACTACTTTGATTCGAGTTTCACGTAAATCATATATTTCGAATAAACTCGAATCTAATAAGGATGATAAAAGTGCTCTTTGGCGGACCGTTAATGAAATACTGAAAAAGAAACCTACGGAATGTCCTGACAGCATTACTCACAACGATAATGTTATTACCAATCCTGATCAAATTGCAAATATTTTTAACAATTTTTTGTTAATGTCGGTCCTTCTTTGGCAGCATCTATTCCCATAAACGATATAAAGAATTATAAAGATTATTTATCTGAAAGTAATCAAAATTCTTTGTTTTTTACTCCAATTAATGAATCGGAAATTATTGATACTGTTCGATTTTTGAAATGTAGTAAATCCTGTGGGCCTGATAACTTAAGTGTGAACTTGTTGAAAAAAATAATTTACCCCCTAGCAGCCCCTCTCACCCATATATTCAATCTATCCCTACTCAACGGAAAGTATCCAGACTCCTTCAAAACGGCCAAAGTTATCCCCATTTATAAAAAAGAAGATCCCTTAATGGTGAAAAACTATAGACCCATTTCATTGTTACCTGCAATATCGAAAATTTTAGAAAAAGTAGTTTACAAGCGTCTCCACTCGTTCATGATTGAAAATGAAATATTAAATGCGAATCAGTTTGGTTTTAGGAAAGGATTTTCTACCGATTATGCTATAATTAAATCTGTTGATAATATTATTGATGCGCTTACTAAAAAGGAGCACATAATTGGAGTTTTTATGGATCTTAGTAAAGCGTTTGACACTATTGATCATGACATTTTACTTGAAAAATTACATAATTATGGTGTGAGAGGGATTACTCTGTCGTGGTTCAGAAGTTATTTAAGTCATCGAAAACAATATGTTGCATTTAAATCCACTCACTCAACATATTCTAACGTGTTATGCGGTGTCCCTCAGGGGTCTATCCTCGGGCCCCTACTCTTTTTGATTTATATTAATGATATTATTAACTCTTCTCCTCGTTTAAATTTCATCTTATTTGCAGACGACACCAATGTTTTTTATTCCCACAGGGACATTGTAACACTGGTTGATACATTAAATACGGAATTAAGCAATATCTCGAAATGGTTTAGAAGTAATAAGCTTTCATTGAATATTGATAAGACATGTTTTATACACTTTCATACGTTGCAATCCCAACCCACCCTTCCTCAAAGTATTTTTATTGATGATATAAACATTGCTGAGAAACATTCAACCAAGTTCCTAGGAGTGACCATAGATAGCAATCTATCTTGGAATACTCATGTTCAGAATATTACAACAGCAATATCTAAAGCAACTGGTGTTTTAAGAAGAATAAAATATTTAATTAATGATCAAACTTTAATTATGTTATACAATACTTTATTTTTACCATATGTAATGTACTGTAATATTGTATGGGGCAACAGTAGCAAAACAAAATTGAATACAATTTTTCTTCTCCAGAAAAAGGCTCTTCGTATATGCACACATTCAAATTTTATGGCTCACACTGATCCCATATTTTATCGCCTAAAAACTTTGAAAGCCCATGATATACATCTATACCTAACTGCCATATTTATGTATAAACACACTCGAAATTTATTACCATTTTTTCATAATACCCTAGTAACCAATGATCATATTTATTTATACCCTACTCGTCGTTCCCATGATTTTCATTTAAGTAATCCGAAGCTTTTACTTGCTCAAAAGTCAATTAGACATCAAGGTCCGGATACATGGAACACTCTTCCTGAGGAGTTGAAACAGTGTGCCTCCTTGTTTTCATTTAAAGCAAACTTAAAGAAGTATATTTTATTACAGTATACTTCAAATACGAACTAAAAACAAACAAATTATACAATTAATGTTGGTCTCCCGATAGCAACAACGCATATCGTCCCCTCTTTCAGTAAACCAATTTTATTATTCTAAATTCCAGCCTATCTGCCATTGTGCACCTTCAAGCACCTGCACACACATTCACCACCACCACCATCACACACTAGAGTTTATTTTCCCCTGCTACTTTCGCAGCAGAATTTATATCGTTACGAATCTAGTACGTCCTTATCTTTTCCTCGGGCCGGCCATCTTTTCAAGCAATGCTTATAATGGCGGCCCTCTGCATAATCGTTTCTTAACTATAAATGCTATTCTTATCACTGCTGCATAGACATGCATATTGTATATTATATTTCTTTCATATCGTTGTTTATGCAAGTCAAAAGACTGTGTTAAGTTCATTTTATATATTTCCTACATGTTCATGATTATGTACTTATATGTATCGCGGTTTATGCAAGTCAAACGACTCTGCGTTGAATTTACTTTGTATACTTCCTGCATCTTCATGATCATGTAACTTATGTATATTGATTTGCAGAAAATAAAGTATCTATCAAACATCAAACAAATATCTACTTAATTAATGCCCCGTCACTGACCAGGCACGCTAACCTATGGAAACATTAAACTGCACATTACTTGAATATGAGACCATTCTGAAGCAAATAATTTTCACACAAGAACAGATATATAATGTGCTCTTAAATGAATCTCACAAGGATTGGAACAATCATCCTCCAGCATTCCCACTGATTCCCACTGATCAGTTACTAGCCATCCCCTTTAATATTCAACTGCGATACTCCACCATGCAGAAGCATTATCGTGTATATAAACAACTGGCAATTGTACCAAACGATAGACCGGAGATAGTTTCTCTATGATTAATTATAATCGATAGAAATATATTTTTATGTAATAGATTAGTGTAGTGTTAGAAATACTGAGCAACCGAAGTCGTCGCTGTGTGTAAGTAACCCATATAATGCGTCAAAAGATTGCTTTTATTGCCGGGAACAGTCAGAATGTTCTAACTTCCGGGTTTGGAATGGTATACATCGAGGAATGATTTAAGTTCCGAGATTTATAGCATCCCTCGATAGTGGTTAAAAGCCTTGAGATGAAATATTTTGTATGTTCCCTCCCATCATCAATACGATATTTAATCTCATATTTGCATAGTATAACATATGTTACTAAATGAGGATCGACCCTATTACCGTTCAACTCAAAGGTGAACCATCAATACATATTGTGGCAAGAATCGATGGCACTTTCCCCATTTTTCAAGTGCCGTGAGAATTAAAATAATCAATTTACTCCTTGTAATTATAATTTTTATTTCATTCTTTCATTTTAGGTGAATACAGGAATTCAGTGGTTTATCATTCCGTCCCTTGATACGTTTACATACCTTTCTAAAATCTTATTTCCCATTTCAAGTCACTTTATTAATATGCATTACAGTGATATCCCAGCTCTGGTCTGAAGGAAATTGTGTCATTTTTTCAGACACGAAACGTCGAAGTCGTCTGCGCTACCATGCGGCTCCTTCAGACGCTGGTGCTCTGCTACGAGAACGTTGGTGAGGCCCTGGTCCCTTACTACCGCCAGATCCTGCCCGTCATGAACCTATTCAAGAACCGGAACAAGAACCTGGGCGACGGCATCGAGTACGACCAGTGGAAAGGCGACAACATCGGCGATTTGGTCAACAAGACGCTGGAGGTCTTCGAGCGATACGGCGGGCCGGACGCCTTCATCAACATCAAGTACATGGTGCCCACCTACGAATCCTGTGTGATGAATTGAGCACTCTGTCAAATTGCACAACGGACCGTGAAATTACGTATTGTCGGTTGGTTATCAATGTGACATTACTGCACTCTCGAGTGTAAAACAAAACAGTCTTGTTTTGTATCATTTTGTTTTATCTGCACTTGAATAATACAGCGCAAGCCTCGAGTTGTGCTGCTAATGATATTTTGCCCTTGCTGACCGAATGATCCGTTCTCCGGACATTCGCGGTGTCACGATACGTCACAGAAACGCATGTCGATTTCCTATGCGTTGTTTTTGATCATTTTGGACGCAATTGTATATAATTCGTATTGGATGTCGTTAGATCTATTCAAAATGCTCATCCTCTGAATATCGCAATCATTAATCTCTGCCCGTAAAGTAGAGCGGGGAGAGAAAGACAGGCAAGTTTACTTTTGAGACGCCTTGAAGATTCAGAGGGGAAAAACGCAAGTGCTGGCCAATTTCTTATCTCATTACTCGAGTGAATGTGACTTAGATTATAATGGCATTTTTTTTTTTGAATCCCTACTGTTTAATTCTCCGGTATGCTTGTTTTTGTTGTTTGTTTTTGTTTTTTTATTTTTTGTTTTATTTCTACTCAATAAATGTTGTAGAAACAACAAATAAGGCTGATAAAAAGATAAGAGCAACTATTTTGAAGCAATAGACTTCAGTCACCGTGAAATTTCTTTTATATCATAATAAGGATGAAAAGCAAGCATTTTTTACATAAGCGAGCTTCCCATTCCGACGCGATAGAAATTGAATAAATCCTTAGTCCCACACCAGCAGGTCTTGGAAGTAATGACAGCTTCGACAACGTGACGCATATACCACGTGACTTCATCAATGATGACATAATCATAATGCAACTTTACTGTTTCAAGAAAACGTAGAATTTTCTTCTCATTCGGCGCTATCAAAAGCATCAAAGCAAGAAAGAAAACCATGGAAGGGATCCGCCCTGTTTTATCGCCAATACAAGAGTTTGATTTCATGGTAATATTGGTGGCACACAATCAGCCGATATCGACTTTGCCCCGCTCACAAAATGTAGGTGAAATTTCAATTCTCTGCTTGATATCCCTGGGTTTGATGGTTGTCAAACTGGTTGTTGAAGCTTAGATCTGTTCGTGGTTGTGACAGCCTGTCATTAACTAGTTTCGACTGTAAATAAGACTGAATAGATGACAAGGTGCATAATATAGTGGCAGTCTAGTTTGTTTGATTTTTCATATAAATTCTGAGATCTGTGATCAGTATGGTTCCAATAATATTATGGTCATTATGATATCCAAGGTAGCCTCTGCAATGTTATCATTATTCTCACAATCTGTCATGACATATACCGGATATCCATTAGTTAACACCTAGGCAAAGAGGATCACAGAGTATGACAAATCTTATCCAAGAATGTGTAAGCTGGGAAGAATTTGACCCATAGATCTCCTGGTTAGGATTCCTGGGTCCCATTTCATAGCTGCGATAGCAACTCTTGCTGGAATGGCAATTGTCATGGTAATGACAAGAATCCAGCTTCCTGATTGGCTGTTGCTACGAGAAGTTGCTACTCGAACAAGAGTTGCCATTCTAATATCTTTTATGAAAGGGGGCCCTGAACTGTATCCACAATATACCCCATTGTTTTGAAGTCTTTGAGTCTTTCCTGATTGCTATTTCCATGGAAGACTCGTTCTTAAGTTAGCAATGTACCCTGTACAAGACATCACGTTATTCGTAATTATATTATTTCGTATTACTAAGTCATTGTGTACACTATACAACTGTACATTATACGCGTAGCGTTAGTAATGTCGCTGCGTTTCAGTACATTGGTGTTTGCTCACGGCGGAGCCATTACAATGTCATCACAAAAATGAATGTTCAAGGCTGTTCAAGCAATGGTATGGTTTGCACTGTGCGTTGCTGGGTTTGAGGCATTACAGCCATATCATCATGGCACTTTGTCACCACTCCAATCATGCTAATATCAAAGCATTTGTAAATATTTGATAACTTGCTTCCTGGTCTGTAGCTTATAAACCCGCCGAATTTATCAAGAATAATGTAATGCGTTTCCGGCATCACTGTAATGACATAGACACCAAGTAACCCTTTAGTCTTAGCAACGATTTCTTTAAAGGCAAACGGAAATTGATTATGATCATTTGTCATTGTTATGTTGCGAATGAAAAGAAAAAATCATGCCGATGGTTATGAAACCCAGAACATTGATTGAACCGATACCATAGCATGAACGAGGCAATGATAGATGGAGAAGGAATCTACAATGATTGAAATAACCGCACAATCATAGCGCCCTCTTTTAGCCATTACGTTACAGAATGATTGTTGACTACGCTGCGAGTAAGCCATTTCGACACGTCGTAATATAGTATTTCGTGTCATTAACTTCACATGCGTCTCATCAGTTCTTCCATATTATCGGAATATTTGCTGTTGCAAAAACAGCTCTTTCGTCATTTCTTTGTAGATGCCATTAATACCTTGAGATTTAAAAAGAAAAATACAACATAATACCTCTAATCTAAAGGTTGGTATATACTTTTAGACACTCTTGTTTAATTCCGCAAAATGATGTACATGTACTTTTCTAATCCTGTGTCAATCGAGAGTATCTCAGTGCATGGAACGCCTATATGTTCATGTGGCAACAAGCATGCGATATTTTACCATACACCTGTCCACCTGTGTCTATTGACATGTGTAATGATCTCTCTCTATACATGCAACACTATTACACAATTTTTTTTTTCAATATGCACTATCTTCTTCTCTGTCTGTCTGTCTCTCCCTCTCTCTCTCTCTCTCTCTCTCTCTCTCCCACCCACTTCTGTCTTTCTCTCTCTTGTTCACCTGAATCGCAGATCTGCAATTTTTAGATGTGTGCACTGTATTTCCTTTTTTTCTCGCCAATCAAGTGACATTTCCCTCTCGCTCTGTTAAAATAGAAGGTAACATCACTCTCGATTAGACTGTATACAATGGTGCGCATTTTGATATGTCGGGTTCTATTAATTTTGTCGTCGCTGAGTACTGTTGGTATAATTTGCTCTTTGTGTTACTCATTTCTTTTGATGCTTCTAATTAATATCAACCAAATCATTAATCATGTATTCGTATAGATTGATATTTTTGGCTGCAAGGACTGAAGATCTTGCATTGAGAGAGCGTTCTATTTTGTCTATTTATTGACCGCGTTGCACAATGTCATAAAGATGTGTTATTATTACGGTGATTCATGTTATATGAGATTAAAATTAATGAACTATGGTCTCAAATGTTGTGATGTTGTTTGAATTCTGTTCTTACATTTGGTGTATTGTTCGTAGAACTTCCAGGCAAATATTACGAAGGGATGATGATGATACTAATGATGATATTTATCATGACAATGAGAACATTGCTACTGTATACCCTCATTGCAATAGCCTTAACTAAATGGTCCCCCATTGTTTGAGTAATGATAATTCAACAATGTAATGTGCCTGCACTTAAAGCTTATTTCCCAAACTGTTGGTACAGCTTTGCATTCACGACAAGCCGGCGATTAACATGAATCATCTTGGTAGGTGTACTACAAGGATTGCTGTAAGCTACTAACAAGTGAAGAAACAATCAATAATTCGATTGTGATGAAAAAGTGACGACAGACAGATAGTGCATGATGATGATCTGCAATTCAAAATTCTTATACTTGATAGCATTAAGTGCATGGCAAGTCGTATAACACGAATTATTATACCGTAGACTTAGTTTGATTGGTTTTTTTTATTTTGGGAAATACATTAGAGCAGTCCTCTTTTTTATTCTTATAAGAACAGAGCGAAGCAGTCACGAGCCGAGATATCCCCTGAGACTAACCACCAATTCCTGTAATCAATGCAAAACCACTTATTTTGAATATGGACTTCGATGGTAAGATTATGCTTGTAAATATAAAATTTAGTACTTTGAATAGGGTGTTATTGTAATCACGTTGAAATAATTGGTAGCAATGGAGAGAAAGCACGAAAGTCACACGAGTGAACCGTGGAAGATCAGGCCTACTTGTGTGTAATTGATGAGCTCTTACGCTTTATGACAGATTTGTTATTTCATTCTTTTATCGATGAATTATGACCAGACTTAAATTTTATATATAGACATGCTAGCACTTGTTGTCGACAATTTAGAGGCGTAATTTATTCCTGGTAAGGGAATCGTCCACACATCATTCAAGATGAGCGTAGGTGGAAACGATGGGGTGAGTTAAAAGACTGGACCTTCTTTTCAGAACCAGGCGTTTATTTGTCATTATGAATGCTGACATGAAAATGGCAGATCATTTTTTTTTTCTGTCACGCAAGCACTTTTTTTGTAGGAAATGTAATTCCTATATTTAAGTTCTCGTTTCTTTAAAATGCGAGGCTCTCCAGTGGCGGCAAAACAGAGTATAGTCAATTTTTCTGGCTCCTCTTTTTGCTGATATCTGTTGGGGGTTTCATCTCAACAATTTACAAAGTTTCTTGCCGTTTTGTTAATAATCTTTCATAGTCGTTGGTGTTGTTTTGCCTTATAGATAATCATGTCAGTATAGATTCACATTCCAATAATGGCGTGTCGTTTTGTTGTTGTTGCCATTATTATTATTGTTATATTGCCTCTGCGTTTGATTTTTTTTTTTCTTCTTTGGTCTGTTTCGTGAAGTTATAACTACTAATATTATACAGCAGAAACACCAAATCTTCCAGATTATACAGGAGCCATAACCCATCCGTTTAGGGAATCCTTTTTGCATGTCGAGATGCATGTAGCACATAAAAGATCTTTCCTGATGCTTTTCAATTAATTCATCATATATATATATATATATATATATATATATATATATTCACTCATTTATTCATTTTTTATCTGTTTTGTTTCAGTATAGGTTTCAGAGGCCCTACACATAGATTGCAAGAAACACACAAAGATAAATGGGGAGAATAACAAAAAGATTTTGATGTCTAAATTTTGGTAGCCTTGATACAGGGCGAAAAGTCGTGTTCGTCTTCATAATCCATTCACCTAACGTTTCATCGCAAATATGGGTAAAGGTCATCTTAAACATAGAAATATACGCATTAATGTCATTCTATAGGTTCGCTCCTAACAAAACCCAATCTTATACCATATTGGTCATAACACGTGCCATCCGCTAGAATAAATATTATGCCAAGGTTCTCAATCGTCGCTGTCCTTGTAAATCTATTGTCCGAGGGAGAAGTGACGTCACCTATTGTGTGGACAACAAAAGCTATGGTGATATCGCTGTCTCCACCACCCTTTCCTGGTCGTATCGTCGCTTCCCACCCCCTCCCCCCCCCCCCCCCACACACACACAGACAGTCGCCCGCGCGCACACACCCAGTTAATGCAAACATACACTTTTCTGTTTATCTTGTTTATTTCTCGGCATATCATTTCCCCTTTCAAAGTATTTCCTTCTTAAGTTCTATTCTTCCTTGTTTCCACCTGTCTTTTTGTCTAGGTTTGTTATATTCCTCTTTTGCTTTGGCTTGCCATTTCTTCTCTTTCTCCCTCCACGTCTTTCCATCGCTTTCTCTTTCATTCCATGAATTATATTTGTTTTTGCTTTCATCAGTGTTCATTATTTCATATATTCTTCATCTTCCTCCTACACTCTCACTCGATCTCAACGGAAAAAAAAAGAAAGAAAGAAAACCAAAAGGCGTTTCCTTGGTTGTTTACTGTGTCATTGGAGCACAGACTGAAACACTACTGCAGAGGCGGTGCGTGCTACCTAACATTGTTCCATGAGATTTCTGTTATACGGAGAGCGAGCGTGAGCGTGCTGTTCTGATGGTGCAGAATACTTTGGGATAGCAAACAGACTGGACGGGTAGTGTCTGCGATACCAGTCTACGAAGCAGATGCGTTTCACACTAAGTAACGGCAAATAATTCCTGTGCGCCTTGTGCTACAATAATGGTAAGTGTTTATCAATTCAGTGGTAAATGTCCGGTGGCGTTTTCTCTTTCGTTTGAGTCCGTGAGTAATCGCTACACTCAAGATTGTCCTGTATTCTAGCACTTTTTTCTAAAAACAAACAAACCAGTGCATGTATTTCAATTAAGGAAACACGAGAGGTAGTTTTTAATCATGAAGATTGTTGTTGGATGGTTACCGTAGATGTTTGTTTGTTTGTTTTATTTCTACCACAGACGCACTTACATGCGGCATATTTCAACCATTGTGAATTTGGACTTTTATACTACCACACCGAACAGAAAGGGCGTGGTACTATCTATTATAATTATCGCTAGCGTAGAAGTCATAACAAATTGTTTGGAAAGGAATTGCTGTTGATTTTTTTGAGTCCTTATTCGACGTTTTGAACTACATTGTATACTTATTTGATACTTTCAGTGAAAAATTACTTAAGATACAGCAGATGCAAAGATTTACTTTGCGTTCGTGGATTTTATCTCTTAAAAAAAGATATATATATATATTTATATATATATATATATATATATATATATATATATATATATATATATGAGACATCATCACAACCAGGTATAATTACTATTAATACTCAAAGTTGATTGCGCCACGGCATGAGGCTTGGATGGTGTCTATATGCATTTTATCAAGATAAAACCAGAAGGAAATGCGATGCATATAATGCATTATAAGTACAGAAGCCATGTGATTAATGCGTGGCTGATTTGCGAGGCATTAAACGGCTCTTATGTTCTTGGTGGATTTGCGGAAGCAATCGTACGGATCACACAAAAGTCTCACTGTACCACCTGACTATTCTTTTTTTTTTTTTTTTTTGTCCCCACCCCATCCCCCTCTTTTGCTTTGTGGACGCTATTAAGCATTCCATTATACTCTGTATTTCCATCTTAGATATACAACACCATAGATAAGCTACCATTACATCCTTGTGTTGTATATTCCTTGAAGTCAATCTATAAAAAAAAAAAAAAAAACCCACAGATATTATGATTAAGTTAGTCATCAACTGCACGCAGAAAATTTGAATGACAAAGCCATTTAGAACCAAAGTAATCATATCAAGGAAAAATGAAATAAAATGACGAGGATTTAGGATCTAGTAAATGGTGTTTTTTCTAGATCTTATCATTCATTCACTCATTTTACCATCAACCAGCGCTGTATAGCTCTTCCTTACGTTAAACCTTTAATCCCAATATCAACAATTTGTCCAAGTTTGCCTTGGGCATAATTTAAGCGACAATACCATCAATCCATGGAAGTATAGCTCCATGATCAACCATAGACCGCATGACTCATCGTGCAGTGACAGAGGGCTAACACCTCACTATCACCATGTATATTTTATTGTGTAGCCCCATCGATGCCTCGAATCTTTTAAAGGTACTGTTTACAACTGGGAGCAGTGATTTAAAATAATAATGTTCGATATATTACATATTATTATGCATTATACGTGTAGGTCAGTCGTATCACTAAACATCCTATACCGTATAAAAATCAAAAATAAAGCCTAAACATGTAAGGGGATATCAATATTTTCCCCACTAAACCATAACTGTAGATGGTTTGATCTAGAAACATTTTCATTTTTCTGTTGTTCACATTTTGTACATATTTAACAATACTTAAAATTGACTAGATCTATACTAATTCAAATTGTTACATTGGTTGTTTCTATCCATAGCTCGCATTTTAGAACTATTTGAAGCACTAAAGCTGCATGGGTTTCCGTTTCATCTGCAATTGGTAAATAATGCCTTTAAGGCCTCGTTGTCCTTCCCACCAAAACTAATGTATATACTCTCCCAGTCCTTATAGAACATGAAGTCATCCATAATGAAGACAATGTCTGATTTCAAGGATGTATACTGTCATTCTTGATGCACACACGTGCATGGGCACACATCTAGGCACTTCTACGCAGGTGTAATACGCACTCATAAGCACTCACAAACAAATACGCACATACACACATACACACACACACACACACACACACAAATATTCCTGATTCGAAAAATTAGAGGTAAAACAAAAATTACATATTTAGAATTTCATTTCACTTCAGGCATGATCGCGATTCGTGATATTGAGCAACGCCGCTTCATAGTCATGTTAAGACCTTGAAAAAAACAAAACACGAAACTATAGGCAAGTGATTGGGGTTTGAATACTGTTCTCACCAGGAATGATAGTGAACTTACTTTGTAGTAAGCCTACGTAATCCTTCAATTACTTGGCATACCTTTAAGAGCTCGGGCGAATTAGTCAATACGTCAGAAAGCTGGGCAGCTGGTTTAGTGCTTTGTCTTGCAGATAAAACGGATACATCTCACGGAAATATATCGACGTTTTTATGGTGCATGGCAGCCCTCGTACGAAGGCTGATGGTTTGTATAGGTTTTATAAAGAAGCCGTTATAAAAAAGTGTTCGTTTGAAACTGTAAATCGTATAACCATGGTAAATGAGTCAATATTTCAAATCCACTCGCAAAAGGAAATAATACTTGAACTTAAGTCCCATCCAGGTTTGAAAATCACACTAAAATATTGTATTGCAATTCCTCTTTATTTCATAATAGTAGGAGCTACGCTGACGATTATCAAAATGTGTAAGAGAGCTAAATTCAAGGCAACCAGGTATGAAAATAAGATACCATTTCCCGAAGATCAAATATAATCTCACTCACAAAATATAATCACAGGTGTCTGTAGTTCGTATAGGTATCCATCACTTTAACTGTGCCCGTGCTGCCATGAACATGACACGACGGATCCTTCAGAATAAATAGATAATTAAAAAAAGTCTTTTTTTCGAATAGCATTTCCGTTTCTGAAATCCGACTATGTTTCAATGATATTGATTGACGCCCTTGACATTTGCCATGTACACATAACAGGAGGGGAAAAAATGTATGTGTGTGTCCGTGTGTTTGTCTGTGTGTCTGCTTGCAATACAATCCAGTGCGTTTACTATCAGGTCGTTTCATTTATCACCTAAGTTTATACTCAAGTTGTATACGTCTCGGTTGCCGGAGTCTGGTGAGTCAGTAATGGCCATGTTGTCAGTCGGTTTGATAGATCATTCAGCACATGATAATGGATATACCCGCGGGTGACTATTTAACGCATCACCACATAAGCTGGTCATGATAATACATACCGTTGGACGAGTATTCAGAGAAATAGAGTCGTTGATTGATCCGGAGTCATAGCAACGGTGTTTGTCTCCTGTGATAGAACTAATATATTGACTATAGGAGGAGATAAGATGGCTGTAAGAGACCTATCAATATGAACGAGGGATATTCATCTGATAAATTCCAGGTAATTTCCAGGTCCCCTCCCCCATCGCCCCCTCCATCTGCACACACACACTCACACACACACACACACACACACACACACACACACAGACAGACAAACACAGACACCACTTATTCAGACTCAGTTTGCCATTAAAGGTACTGTTTACCTTTGGAACCAGTGATTTTAAAAATGTTCAAGTTATCACATTTGATGCATATGTGTAGGTCAGTTCTATCACAAAACATCCTATAACACCATACAAAAATTTTGCAGTAAAATCTAAAATGTAAGGATATGTCACTATTTTTCTCAATAAACCGTAACTGTAGATGGTTTATTTCAGAAACAATTTTATTATAACTATAGTTCACATTTTGTATATTTAACAATACTTAACATGGATTATACTGATTAACATTTTTGCAGTGGTTGTTTCTATTCCTAACTCACATTTTAGAACTATTTTTGAAGCACTACAGCTGGGTTTTTTTTTTTTTCATCAGCATATGGTAAATACTGCCTTTAAAGGGGGTAGGTTGAAGAGATTGCAGACACCCGAATCTATGGACGAGACTGTGCCTCAAAGTCGTCACGCATGAAAATTGCATCTCCACCAAAGTCCACAGCAAAACAGTCCCTCGACACTCCGTTTCATTATTCATCACATACTGCAAGACTGGTCTCTTGTAATAGTATCAGGACACGGACTTTTGTATAGATAATATTTGCCATATTGTAGATGATAGAATTATGGATGCTTTTTTTTTTTATTTTTCTTGTATAGCGCCTGTATTTACAACATCACTCTAGTCACTGGTATGAAATCCCGGTCACTTCAATAGATCAGGATAATAGCAATGAATAAGCCAGATCATGTCAGATACAGAACACTCAAGATTGATTCGTTGACGTACTCGGGATGTAGCGCTGACTAATTCATCGCTTAGCCTAAGCATCCTGCTTTCGTATAGCACTTAATCCTAGCACGAGAGGCACTGGAGACACGTACTATAGTAGCTATCAGCAGTCAACGCCTGGGTCATAGTCTCAGCATTCATATTCATAGCACAATAATCTGTCCATTAAAGGTCGTAATGGTTACATAGGTCCAAAGGATCACTTCGGCAGTGTCTTCATAATCCCTTTAGACTTGATGTCGCGAAACTGTCATAACGTACACGTTTATCGTATGAATGCGTGCTTGTCAGCTGTCAAGCTAATAGCAGTGCATGGATATTAATATGTACATGATGATAATAATGATTGTATGTAAATATAAACATAAAAGAATATTGATATATATATATGTATATATATGTATTTGTGTGTGTGTGTGTACGTGTACGCGTCGACAAGGCAATATCTATAAGAAGAGGTCATTTTCATAAAATTGATTATAGCTCGTTGACATTCAATTATTGTATTGTAATCACATTCTAATTTCTACTAATTTGTTGCTCTGATTTTATCAATGCCATTTAAAGAATACGACACCTGAAAGAGCTGTTATTTTAGAAAACCCTTTGTGTGTGTGTGTATGTGTGTGTGTGTGTGTGATATTTGTAAGGCATTATTCAATAGCTGTGAAGCATACCGATAATAATTTCCTGCAAATATCGGTCAATAATGATGTTAAATAATTCAAAAATTGTAGTACACGTCACAATGTTTAATAGTTCAGACTGACAGTAAGGTAAAGACCGACTGTTTACATATGATCGGGAAATTCCCAGACGTCTATCACACACACTGTGAAGCCCCATTAAGTCTCATTGTTAATGTTTAACGGACGATTGCTTCCCTATCTTTTGTTTTGCTAACGAACACCTGTACTTAACATGAACAGTCCTATTGTGAGATCCCTAAAGCATTTGAGCTATCATTTCAGAGAAGTTCAATTCTTTTGTTGCTAAGCAACAGGAATCAAAGTTCGGTGAGCGGTACATATTACTGCACCCAATGCTTGACAGGGGCGGATCTAGCTTTTTATAAAGGAGGGGGTTGGGGCGGTATGCGAGGGAGCGTAGCGACCGAGCCCGAGAGAGCGGAGCGAGCGAGGGGGGAGGGTGTGGGAGGGGGGTGTGCCCCCTCCCACAGTAGGGAGAATTTTTGAAAATCTGTGTGTGAAAATGGCGTTTTCTTGCATCTAAAACACCACTATTTTTGGTATAGAGGTCATTGCCATAAATAGAAAAAAATAAAATTACAAGTTTAAAAAAAAAGATAAGATTTAAAAAAAATGGCCCCCGGATTTTTTTTTTTTTTTTTTTTTTTTTTGGGGGGGGGGTTGCAACCCCCCAACCCCCCCCCTCTACATCCGCTTCTGCTTGATGTCGTCACCTTTTTACATAAAAAAGACTTTTAAAAAATCTTTCAGTCACTTAGGCCTATAAAATGAAATGACTTCATTTGAACTACAGCACTTACCCTATTTACACAAATACCTGCACACACGTATAACCAAGAAAGTGTCAGGGCATGGTTACGTCGCTTTTCCTTGAGGAATATGTGTGAACAGTCGTGTAAAGGTATTAGTAACTGTAGAATAATATTGTAAATGTATATAGGTGGGCCCAATTCAAGTCATGCTGTACTTATGATGGATTTTCCATTATCATTTTCTCCCCATTTAGCTCACCTGCTTATAGTATGCAATATCGCTACTATCTATAAGTTTTTTCTATTTCGGACAATGTTGTTAATGAATTGACAATTCCTTTATTGCATTGTATCTTCTACTTTCCGTACATTCTTTGTCATCTTTTTTTTTTTTACTATACCTGCAGAAAGAGAACCAATGCAGAAATAAAACCAAACCATATCATGTCACAAATCAGATTACCCAAAGTTTACAAAACATTGGTTCCATTGGCATAGATCAAAAAGTTTTCAGAACAGCAACGACATAATTATGATAATATTACCATGATTATTATCAGGATTATCATCATTATTAAAACTATCATTCCCCTCCATTCTTACATATTACCTCATAATTAACAAAATACCCACCTTCCTAACCCTGACCCTAATCCTTACATCAAACTTAACTTGAAACTCTATCACAAACTTAACTCTAACCCTGGTAAGTCCTTAGAGAAAATAAAAACGATGCAGGAGCAAATGTCGTGCCACCGTCGACTCGGGAATATCAACATTCATGCTAGCGAGATTGTGTTTACCTATAGATAGAAAATGAGCGTGAAACAGTAGTAACTATTTATAAGGTACCACCGACTTTATCATTTTTAGGCCACTTCATCACTAACGTATTTAAAATGGTATAGATTTATGCTTCTTCCTCAGGATTTAGTACCAAGCTATTCAATAGACCAAATTAGTATAACGTAATAAACACATTATGTACCTTTGTAACAACAGCTTTTAGTTTCCAACAACGAGGACAGTTATGTATGTTTAAAAGCTTGTGGAATCAAAGTAGGTCTACTTACGTCTTGTATGATTAATCCGAGACTTCGTCAAGTATAGGTCCTATAAAATCGAATGTTTCAATGAGTTTTCCATAGACAGCCGTTTTCCCAATATGCTCATATGATATTGATACAATATTTCGTGTAATATAATAATAATAGATAGAAGGGTTTTTACATTGCAAAGTCGTGTTAGTCATCAAAACACCAATGTGATTTGGGTGAGGCTTATATCAAGCGGTTGCTGAGTGGCCATGAACGCCTTGTCCTAATAAGAACCTATTTTGTGTAATGGGTTGTGATTTTGCACAATAGGTGATTATAATCTATTGTACGTAGCCATGTGGCGCTCAAGTGAGAAACTATCATTGCACACATGACGTGAGTTTGAGGAAAGCGCAAATTCGTATGCTTGCCCACATAGTATCTGACAATTAAATTGTGATTGAAATCAAAAGTATACAATACTAGTACTGTGGACAACCGGCTGTGAAGAGAGGTTACTCTATTTTGTTTGTGTATATTTGGATGTGTGTATGTGAATGTGTGTGCGCATGTGTGTGTGTGTTTTGTGTGTCTTTGCGTGTGTCTATGCCCACTGGATTTATAACAGTTCGGCGAATGATCATAACTATATATTGTACACACAGTGTGCACAATGTTCATTTCACATGCTTCTCCTACTGCCAAATTTCCAATTAGGCCTACACCAACAATGCCTTGGCAACCCTTATTTGCTTTATCTTTACTACCACGACTTTTGTCAGTTGACTGAGTAGGAGTAAATAAAGGATGATAGATCGACGTCAGATTCAGTCATCACTGAATGACACGAACCCCGGGCACGAACTTGAATGATTATAATTTTATAGTCATAATTATGAACTCATTATACTTTTACTTCATATCGATTATACTCAGAGAGAGAGAAAAAAGAGAGAGAGAGAGAGAGATGTATGTATAGCATAGGTCTATAGTCTATTACTATAGGTCCTCAATTGTCGTACAGTCTTTTCATTTCACTATGTCCTATTTAAATTATTCTCTGTTATCAAAGGAAGTGAAACATATGTTTTGTCGAAAAAATGAAATAAACTTTGAATTGAATTGAATTGAATAGCATGTTTTGCCCTGGGTATAAGAGGTTTACACATGCACCAAGCATACTCTTTGTCTGTGGATTGCACGGATTTATTTCCCTCCAAAATATTTCCACTAATGAATATGCAAACTAAAACTTGCTGTCTTACAATCATTTTTATATGCTGCCCCGTTCATCTCCTTCTTTCATTCTTTTACTATAATGACGTCAGGATGAGATTTGTAAGCCGACTATTCCGTGTCAAACAGATATTTAAACAGGACAGACGAAATTAATATTTCAGAATAATCTGCATCTTGACAGTCACTCACATGATAATTCTTTCAGTCCAGAAATTTGAAATAAATCGGACATTGAACGCACTTACAAATACAGAATCAGCCTGGAATATATCATGTGGGTACTGCCGCTAGATTCCATTCCATTCCATTCAATAAATCTTATTTCCAATAAACAAAAAGTAATACATAAAACAAAGTATACATTTGACAATTCATTGAACAATTTGAACAAAAAATACAAGTCATGAAATGAAATACAAAATATATGTAGGGATGATTATATAACAGAAAGGCAATGCCCACTTTGCAATATTAACAAAGAATAAAGGAATGGAAAAGATTGATCTACTATAGCGAAACTTGCAAAACGTAGATCACTCGAAAGAACAAAAATATACCAACAACATATTGATATATTGAATAACCTGACCTGAGATGATCGAGTACTCACGTTACCATTAAGAAAATTTGTTCTCTGGATATTGTGTTATGACGTTTAGATTGTCACTTGTAATGGAATGTCAAATCATACACACACGCAGGGATATGTCCGGTCTGGTGGAGAAGATTCTATAGTAGCTACAGTTTGTGAATTTATTTCCATTCATAAGGTTCATAATGATAGTATATCTAACAGAGCAGACAGTTCAATATATTATACGTCTCTGTGAAAGACCACAAGGGTGACGATCGCGTGGTTCAATATCATATGGATTGGCAAACAATAGTCAGGTGGGCGTGGCTAATAAGATACCATACTTTGTGATAACAATACAATTATTTCCCACACAATGGACCTTGTACGTGACGGTCCAGCACACGCTACACTTATTGAGGTGTTCAATGACTCATTGTCAAATATTTAAAGTTCTATCGTACAGATCGATCTACGCCTGTGCGTGCGGGGATGTCTTTCTCTCTCCACCCATTTTCTCTTTCTTTCTCTCTCTCTTTCTTTCTTTCTTTCTTTCTTTCTTTCTCTCCCTCTCTCTCTGTCTATCTCTCTTATTTTCTTTTCCTTTTCATCTACTCAATTATGAATTACACATGGATGATATTCCTATTATGTATGATACCTATTTGTATGGGAATGAAAATGAGGAAATATAATATGATCGCAATCATGGGATCTCATTTCTTCTGTCATTGTCATTTATATCATATTTCTGGTCAGTTTCCCAATTTGTTTTTATCTATTATTCACATAAAATATCTTTATATCACAACACAATAAGTACATGTATTACATGGGTATCTGTACATTGCCATAGTACTCTTGTGCCACACTTTCTTTTCTATCGCCGTCTTTTTTTCTTCTTTTTTTTTTGCAATAGGATAAATTGATGTAATGATAGAAATGAGAGTAATGGTGATGATAAGGATGATGACATTAATGACATCATGTCATTCTAATTATCACAATACTATATTAATAACTTTCTCCCAGGTCGAATAATACATCCACTTCTTTCTCCATATAATTGTCTGTAGGTATTCTGAGGGGTATACATGTAAAATCATACGCTGTATTGCTGATCACAGCCGTCAAACCGAGTTCCCGATCTCTTGCTGTTAACTACTGGGTCGGCAGCCTGTAGATGTTGTACCCATTATACATAAACATTGTTCGTTGTGTTTTATTTTCTCGTTTTATTCACTTGCCACCAAACATCTTCCATGGATGAGTATATCTTCACGCTTCATCGTGGTATACTTCCTGAAAGACTCTAAGCATGAGCTCATTCTTCAGAAATATTGAAAATGATAGCGCACGTAAATGAAAAACACCAATTCAATGTATTTTTTACCAATCATCTTATGCTCTTTTTTCTACATTATCTTGCAGACCAAACTGACAGAAAAACAAATATCTGGTAAGTCATCGAGTCAACTATTGTGCTCATCTTAGTCTTGGTCATCGGTGGTCCAGGATTTTTTTCGCCTAATGTTTGTGCAGTGTCTACACCAGCAGTTTACTCGATAAAGCACACCAAAGTAGTGCTGGTATATAACTGGGGATCGTGAGAAAAAGTCAGGTGTCGTGAGGCTATGTCACCCATTGAAGAACGGGAGCCTCGACTGCACCATAGAAATGAGTGTATGAATTCTGTCTGTTGATAATAGCGTCCTTAGGTATCGTGTTTCGATTTTTGAAGATTACGAGGTACTTATGAATCATGTTCCAAAAATACATTTGCTTGTGTTATTATTATGCCATAGTTAGGATAATATTACTTTATTCTCATGTTTATGGCTTTGTTGTCTGAAAAAAATGGAGAAATCAAATCAATCAAAATGCAAAGGTCTCCCAAAAGTTCCTATCAGAATGATTTTGTGGCTAATGTATCTAGATCTTTAAAATCTAAAAAAGAATAACGCACAATTTTAAGTTTTCTGGTTTACCAACTTTCAAGAAAGATGTGAAACCACGTGTTTAGCTCCAAATCATATTTTTTTCATCTCCTTATCATTGTTATCACTGTCATAATTCGAGGTTGCAGGTGTGATATCGACAGCGTCACATAACATACATTCTCATCATTACTCGTGTTATCATTGTCTTACTGTTCGAAGCAGTAGATTCATAAGTAGTAGTAGTAGTAGTAGTAGTAGTAGTAGTAGTAGTAGTAGTAGTAGTAGTAGTAGTAGTAGTAGTAGTAATAGTAGTAGTAAGTGGCAGTAGTAAGTGCTGCTGTTTCATCATTGTTGCAGACGTTGGTAAAAATGTTGCCTCTACTGCAGACAACAGAAAATGACAGTAGCGTCATACAGGAGTAGAGTCACCATGGCTTATATAATCACCATTACCATTACCACCAACACCTGTAACTATCATCATAGTCACCATTACCATCGTCATCATTACAATCATCATCATTACCATCATCATCATCACCACCACCACCACCATCATCATCATCATCAACCATGACCGTCATTACCACTATTATCATCATCACCGTTACCATTGTCATCATCTTCATCATCACCATTATCACCTTCATCATCTTTATCATCACCATCATCATCATCATCAATCATCATCATCATCATCATCATCATCATCACCACCACCACCACCACCACCACCATCATCATCATCATCATCATCATCCAAGTGACAGTCGCTATCACATAACATGTTGCCCTTTGTAGAATTTCAGGAGGCGTTCGGGCTCTACGACCGTGATGGGGACGGCCTTGTGTCCACCGACCTGCTGGGAGAGATGATGAGGTCACTGGGGTCATGTCCGACGGAAGCGGAAGTTGCAGAGTCCATCGCGATGGAGGACCCACATGGTGAGATTTTTGTTTTGTTTTGTTTTGTTTTTTAAAGATGTAAGACCTTTAGCCATGTCTATATGTATTGGTTATCTTTATAAAGCTAATTGGTTGTAACAACCCGACAAACGTTTTCCCGCACTAACGGTGCAACCAATGATGAATTCCACGTAGTGTGGTGTATCGAGTGTGCTTAGGTCCATGTGAATGGCTCGTTAAAATTTTGTGCTGGCTAATTGCATACGCACATGAATTTAAATGTATCGATATTTATAAACCAAACTTTCTTATTCAAGAGTGGCACAAGACAATGATTCTATTACATTTAAAAACAAATCTGGTATTTTTCATCCAGGAAAGGGTGTCATTGACTTCAAGACTTTCACACGTATCATGGAAACGCACATGAGTCAGTCGCAAGTTGACGCCGAGGAATTTCGGGACGCGTTCCGGGTCTTCGATAAGGACGACACGGGGACTCTCAGGTCAGTATGTAATGATGGTGAAATACCAGCTGAGATGAGCCTTAAAAACACAACCATGATTAGACAGACAGGAAGATAGACAGTTCGACACATGCAGATAAATGTAGATAGCTTATAATTACATATTCCTTTTTGAATATACGTCACTGTACGTGTATTCTTGACATGACATTGTTAGCGTTTATTCTGTAATAGAAGCAGCATGGAAGTACTTTCTGAATAATGATTTCGGTAGTCGTTTTAATGCCATTACAAAATTCAACCTTTGTATACTAATAGTGTATAGAATATGAAAGATGATCATGACAGGATAAGGAAGCGAAATAACGTCAGTAGACAGACAAATGAATAGCTAGATTTTAGTATTATCCATATATACATCATCTGGACATCGGGAAATATGACTATATATATAATACTATAATATAAATTCATATCAAATTACACATAATCAGTAAGGCGAGAGCAGAGAAAGTGTAAAAGGTGTCTTTTTTAGATTTGACATGTCAAATTTACCTGATAATAATGGGTCAGTGACTGACATGAATTTGAAGTAACGCCATTATTACAGACAGAAAATCAATGATGTGAAATTACTAACGAACACTTTAATATGGACATCTGACCAATCAGTGCCGCGGAGCTGCGTCACGTGATGACTAGTCTTGGTGAGAAGCTTACAGACGCCGAGGTGGATGAGATGATAAGAGAGGCTGATGTTAGAAGCGACGGCAGGATTAACTACGAAGGTAATAATTATATCTGACAGTCTCGTGTTCCAATGAAATGCCTTATTTTAGAGCCGATTTATCACTTTCTATTGCAAAAACATCGTACTGCAACCAGATTGTAATTCATACAATTCACCATTTTAAAATGAAAAAAAAAAAATGATTGTATGTAAAATCTTCTTGGAAGAATGGGCCAGTTTGAAGGTTCTGTTACCTTTCTTATAACTGCAGTGGTATATCAGATGTTCCACAAATGGCTCAGTGATTTTCTTTCCCCCCATCCATCTATGTGTGCTTCAGCGTCAACCATGAATTTGATGACATGTATCAACCCTGCTAATTATGGTAAACTTTTGGTCCTCTAGAATTTGGTCATCAAAATGATTCCATGGGAATAAGAGGAAAGGAGAAATTACATTAATTACAATTAGCGCTATATTTTCTTCAAATATTCCTTTTATACGATGATAATTACACTGACTACATCTCATTAATCATTCTACTGGTCCTAATCTTCATCTATGTCTCGGTAAAATTTTGCAGTAGACGGTATCGTCGTGGTCAGAAGGCTTGCAAAATGTCAAATGAAACGACAGAGAAAGTCGTATGATTGATTGTATTTTGTTTTGACATGTCTTCCTATCTGTCTTTGTTTTCTGACCAGAATTCGTGCAGATGGTAGCCCAGACTCAGAATATGGAGGTGTGACAATGCCCCATGGATCATAAGACTCCAAGAGATCTATCAAATACAGATTTTATCTATCATGCTTGCACTCAGGTGTTGTGTTATGTCTATTAACAGTCGTGAAGAGTAGTTTTCCAGCATGGCTTGACTTGAGTCTTGGATGACCGTCACGTCATTCCACCTGAAATGGAATTATAATAATGATAGTGTGTGAGACCCAGACAGTAAAAAATGCCAGGCATGACTATAATTATTTTGTAAATATAGTTTAGAGGAGTAAGATGTTGCATCTCTATCTTTCAGATGACGTGTACCATATTAGAAAAAAAGTTATACACTTTGTTTCCTTATTATAGTGCAATTTCAGCGTAAATGTTTTAAAGGAATTCTTGGTTAGATAGCAAAGTGAGACGTTCAGTGCCTTACTGTGTTCGAACTAAAGCGTAGTATCTTACAAAGTGCCAAAATGTAGCACAAGGGGAAATTCTCATAACACGTCAGAGACGCCTTCTTTGTAAATTATGGCCATTACCCGCGATGCAATAAAATACATTATGACGTAAAGACTGTAGAGCTGATTTCTTCAAGGTGGCATCACACTATCCTTAAATTGGCATTAGATGGCAACGCGAATATGGGGTTTTAAATTTCGCCCGAAGTTGGCCCCGAACTCGGTTAAAAGCCGAGTAAGAGTCGAAGCGAATAGATTGCCTACAAAAGGTCAGAAGATGACACCCGAACCACACTAGAAGGCTTCACGAAGATGTGAATCTTTACTATAAAATGAATCTCCTGGCTATTTTTTATTTTTTTTTTTTTTTTTTGGCTTTCCAAAGATATTGCCTCCCTTCACGAGTTGCTGTCGGAGCCTGAGAAACTCCATCGGCATCCATACGATGGCTTATATAGATGCCCTCACGAATGACAGGAAGTTTATACGATAAGAGTCGAATTTTAACATTTCCCTTATCTTGTCTCAATCTTTGCTCAATTTTGGGACGGTGTGACGCATGCATTAATGGTGGTTGCCATGAATGGGGGTGCCATTCGCTTTGCTCCTAATGTAATAACGTGATCGACAACTTTTCGCCAAAGTAGCAGGACGCCATCATTTGACGTTGCATCTCCGTGCAATAGAAGTGTTCCTCGGTATTTTACTCTTGTACATTGAAAGCATCTTGGAAGAGTTGGTGTATGTTCAAAATGTGACTCGTTGAATTATTTGTCGTATCATTGCTAATGAGCAGGGAAGAGTACGGGGAGATTTTGCGTTCCGGAGAGTTTTCGTGTGTTTATTTGTTTGCTTGTTTTCAGATGAATATGTTTTATTGAATATGATTATAACATCATAAAGGCACATACTTCGCGAAATAATAAACATTTTCTACAAAACGTATTTGGGTTTTTCATTTATTTGCGTGTGGGTTTTTTTTTTCCGACTCTTCATAACTTCATCAAACTTATACGCATTATGTCAGTGATGGCAAACGTTAATGAGACAACTCATTAAAGGACAAGTTCACCTTCATAAACATAAGGATTGAGAGAATGTAGCAATATTAGCAGAACACATCATTGAAAGTTTGAGAAAAATCGGACAATCCGTTCAAAAGTTATGAATTTTTGAAGTTTTAATGCAGTAACCACTGGATGAGAAGACTACTGCATTGTATGAATAACTTAGATGTCACATGCGTACAACAATATAAGGAAAATACAAAGAGAATTTCACAAAATTTCATCTTTTGAAAAAAGTACACATTCCCTTGACTCGTTACCGACATAATGTTAGGGGTAATATCACTCCCCCTGCCTTTAGAAAGAGGCAAGTCAAGTGCTCTTTTATTATGCGAAAAAAAGTGAAAATATGTTGAATTTTCTTTACATTTTCTTTATACTGTTGTACGCATATGACTCACAAGCTGTAGTAGTCTCCTCATCCAGCGGTTCCAACACAAAAATTTTAAAAATTCATAACTTTTGCATCGATTGTCCAATTTTCCTCAAACTTTCACTGATGTGTTCTACTAATATTGCTGCATTCTCTCAATCCTTATGTTTATGAAGGTGAACTTGTCCTTTAAAGGCTATGTGCCCATACTTATTTATTTGAGTAGGTTTAATCTTTGCACTATACCGTAGTAAAGCATGGATGATTATAATAAGATAAACATCTATTATTACTGTCGTTGTTTATTGTTATTGTAGATATCTCAAAAAGGACGAAGCCCGAAAGCTCAAATAAAGGGGTTTGCAACACAGCTACGTCCTCGGTGTCATTTTGCTGTCATTATACATAAAGTCACCTTACACTACCCCGCCATGTTTATAACTATATAAAGCCCCTTGCTGCCGATATATATGTATATATTATGTTATATGATATGATATGATATGATATGATATGATATGATATATATATATATATATATAAATACACTGTACATATAATATATATATATATATATATATATATATATATATATATATATATATATATATATATATATATATTCAAGTTGTATGTAAATATAAATTAGGCAAATACATGTACATGTGCATTATGATATTTGGTTTATTTATACGAGAGACTCTCTTCTTCCCTCTTATACTACACTCTTCTTCTTTTTCTTCTTCTTTTTCTTCTTCTTCTCTCTCTCTCTCTCTCTCTCTCTCTATCACCATTTTATTTACATTTGTTCAGCCTCTCTCTTTTATCCTTTACCTATCTAACAGTGTCTTTAAACCATTTTGGCTCTTATTGTCCCAACTCCGTGACCTCTAGACCTTTTTTTTTCTCTACCACTCAAGCTTTCTCTTTCCAGCAATCGTTCGGCTGTGGTACGATAACACTTTTCCTCATCATACCTCACTCTCAAGAAATTTGTCTCTCCATAGCATTTCTCAACATCGGCTCGACTGTGACAAAGTAGAAAACGCAAGAACCACTCAGGGAAGCAGGTGTAAATTTTAGAAAAACGTATATACAAACTGTACAGCTTTTATTTACCCTGAATTATGTAATCACATTTTCAGCCATTTTTTCACCACCATTAGATTAATCTAGCATCTTATTGGCCAATTCACATTTCAAATTTTACATTGTTTGAACAAAAATCCTATGAATGTTTCCAGATTCTCAGCCATTTCCCATTTAATACCCTGAAGACAATCTATACCTCAATCTCTCATTGTTTTTATAATATATATTTTTACATTTCTATAGGAAAAAGCAACTGGTTCTTCAGTTTCAAATTTTTACTGTTTGCTTATTTGTTTTTATGCGCGATGGTTTATTATGACGAAGACCTGAAGAGGTTGATTTACTTTTTCTTCTCAATGGGTGGTTATAATTTGTTTGAAAAAGAGTGAAAGAAAAAGACATTTAATTGTGTCCTTTCTTCATATGAATTCCATTCACACCAGAGAGCACTGTCCAACCTGAAAAGAAAAGCTGAAACGTTAGCAAATAACTGTACGCACAAAAGCCGATTCTTAAACAGCAATTTTTATGATGTATGTAATATCGAAATTTCATCCATAGATTCGCTAAACTCACAACGTTAATTGATCTATATAGCCAATGCCAGCTTGATTTGTTGACACAAGTTTGCATAATGCTCAGAACCGTTGTGGGACGGACAAAAACTTTATGGTTTTCTTCTTTTGTTGTTGTTGTTGTTGTTGTTGTTGTTGTTGTATATACCAAGTTAAAAATTTCACATCTTATCAGTGTTCCTTTCTGACATTCTAACAGTGCCTTTCCAGTTTACTTCATAGTTTCGTTGCTTTCTTGCACTACATCCCATCGGCTATCGCGTATAACTCTTTCAAAGAGTGTGCATATACTTGTCGTGCATCAACAGCTGTGGTACTGATGTTTATCAAATTACTTGATAGACAACCAAAAATTTGCTTAACATGATTTTCTAAAATATTTTGTATGGAAAATAATTAAATGGCATTCTACACTTGGATTATGCAAACTTTCACTAACCATTGCACTCTCATGATTTTGTGCTTTTCAAATATTTACAAATGTAAAGATACTTACCTTCTCAAAGACATGAAATGCTTGTCAGCCCTCAGAGTGCCATAAAACTTACCTTCCGCTAGTGATCTATTTACACAGCTGTCACTGCAGCCCTCTGAAGACGAAATTCATTTGCATAATCCTTGTGGCATATGACAAATGAAAAATGAGTACTTTTTCTTGTTTTGTTGTTGCTGTTGTAACCAGCTAAAATGTTTGTGTTCTTTTTTTACTGTAGAGAGGGGCCGAATGGGGCGGATGATAAGAGAGATACGGAGAAGGGCGAGATGATGTGAAGACGGTGTGGGTGTGTATGTGTGTCTATGATGGAGATGGTTATACGGCACGCGGGTTCGGGTGGGAGGTCGTGCAGTCAATGAAGACAAACACTCGACAGGAGTCCTGTGAACAGCAAGCAGAGAGGTCTCTTTTATTAACTCATAATAAAGTCACAACACAATTACAGCTCCTAAAATGTACTTTAGGAGAACCCTTGAAACACTATATGTGCACATCATCAAATACGCACATGTTTAACACCAAAACAGCTCATTCATTATAACACACAGATACCAAGTGAGTTATTGTCTCTATAGCTATATAAATCCACAATGGGATATCAACAATAATCTTGTAACTAATGAAAGCATCTGCCATATAATCAGGTGTATGTGACATAACTCTATATATATTATTTCACTTATCATGACTGTTAAAAACCATTTATAATACATTAAACAGACTGTAAATGGCTGGGTACAAAATGTTGTGGAACCATTTGATACAATGTAAATGTGTTGTAACAATATCTGCTTTTTGAGACTATGTCTTACAACACTGTGATGTCTATTCACACAAAGGGCTCACTCTATGGAATAAAATCATACTCTCCACACTTCATGATAAGCAGCCAGTGTCATGTCCACTCTGTTAGTGTAATGTCAGACCCCTTAGTAGGATATAGGCTTTTACATGTGTGACTACCAGTCCTTGCATATACATATACAATACATATCTTATTCATCATTATTTGTGAAAAGAATAATACCTGTCTTGTTTTAGAGTCCAGCAAAGATCTGACTCAAACTATGCTATTTTGTTTGATGGATAATAAAAACAAATGAGACAGCAGTTCTCTCTTCAATGATTTAAATTGCTGAACAGTTTACCAGAGCCTGAATGCATCCATTATTAACACTTCCACATAACCCTTCTATAAGATCACCTTTGCTCTTAGATGAAAGTCACGCAATATCATATGGATAAATCCTCTCTTCCACCAGCCATTCCTAATATCTACAGATCACTTCGTCACAGTCAAATCACCTATCCCTACTCAAAACAATTACAATCACACATCTGATCCATATAGGCCCCACTACATCAAATCTGGAATGTCAGCAAGATAAGATGGGGGTATAATAATGCTGAAAAATTACATTATACCAAACTACTGCGGATCTTACAACTTTAGATCACAGGGTACACCAACTATGAAAAACAAATGCAAATCTACACAATGTCTCAGCATAACAAACCTTAAATGATGGTAACGGCAGTGCAATACACCTGTATTCTTAAGTCCTCCATTGTGTGTGTCAAAACTATTATGACCGATACTCAGGTAGCTTCTTAATCTCTTGCTAGACGACACACTTACAAGATACCCTAGTCCCTATCAATACAGAATCTTACTCTATTAGGGGAAGCAAAAGGAATAATATTCCCTCTTACAACCTCAGTGGTATTACATCATAAACCCACAACACTGTACCTACACTGTACATCTCTGACTCTATCTCTAAACTCTTCCACCCTAGATGCATTACCAAAATGTAGTATAGGTAAATAGCTTCCATCAAAAACCATCAACTCAGCATCTTATCACACTATTATAGGCGCCCCATACTACACAGCACCATGTAATACCAGAGTACACAGATCACGCTAAACGCCCTATACTAGATGTTACACAGCGCTACATAATACACTGTTCAATACCGTAATTGGTCACGTACACAAACCTACGCAGGCCTGCAGCCCTTGCATTGTACTACTGCACTACGAATACATTGTGCGCACAAGACTACGGCAGCCGCAATTAACTACACACGCCCGTACACACAACATACGTCCGTAGACCGACTTAACACAGGCACGTACATACATAGGTTACCGTGCATTCAGTGCCACTGAACAAAACCACCATCAACCAGAAACAAATAGAATGGCTTCATGTAAATTCTGACAAACACTCTCACTCCTCATAATATGCCTGTTTGGCCCTTAAAACTCTTCATAACAATTACCAATACTGATAATACAGCACCGTAACATATAAGCACTGAAATTCTTGAGTAATTTGTGACGTTCTCATTTTCATCAACTCACCTGTGAACAGCAAGCAGAGAGGTGCCTGCCACATGGGGGCGCCCCTCTGTTGCTGATGTCTCTGCATAATTAGCACATCCCCACAACTCTTCCCCGCTTAAAGGTCATCGTCCCTGATGACCATATTATGTAAGTATACCTATACGTACACATACATGTACTTTATGGAATAACTATGGATGCGAAGTTACTCCACTTGTAGGCCTAAGTACCTCACATATTTAACACTTCAAAAAACAATGCTGCTTCCTTCAATAAAGGAACATTGTTAAACCAACTGAACATAAGCTAAATGCTTTAACTTTGATGGGCTTTCACAATAACTACATCCATCTGGTTGCATGGAGTCCCACTTTAAATAAGTGTATACCACTGTGATCCTGTCATTTGAATGCACACAAATTTGCATTCATAAGTCCTAACCATACTCTGGACTTCAGCAGCCACAACAAAATTCATGAATAACAAATACAATAACTACGCGATAAACAATAGCCAATATAATGTTATCCACACTGGATAACCTTCACAAACGAATAAAACTTCTTAGGGAGATCAGCTCCTCCCAAAACATACGACTGCGCACCACGGTGAGCTCCCTGCTTCACTTCCCCGCTTAAGCTCAGATCACGTGGGAAGCTTGCTAACAGCACAGCGCTTACACTTGGCGCACCATTGTTTCACCGACTCCTCCATCCCAAGCCAGAAGAACCTGTCTCCAACCAGCCGATAGGTACGTCCGAACCCAAAATGCCCTGCCTCGTCATGAAACCGGGTGATAGCCTCCTCTTGAATGCTCTGCGGGGCAATGACCTGCAGGTGCTCTGTACCATCGTTCGGACGGCGCCTCCTCCGCAAAAGAACACCATTTCGGATGAACAGCCTCTTCCAGTCTCGCAGGAGAGCCAGACTTCCCGGTAAACAACTGCCCTTCTCCTCACGCGAGGGTGGTGTACCCCTTGACACAAAGGAGCGCACTTGATTGACCAGATCATCCCTCTCTTGAGCCTCCTGCAGATACTCAGCTGAGAACCCAGGCATGCACGCTTCTCCACCTAGACGTCTCTCCTCAATGCAGGTACTCAAAACAACTGGTATATCTGTTCCTTGAGAAACTAAGTCAAACTGGGCACGGATTGTGTCACTACTCACAATCATCTGTCCTTCTCCATCAGGAGGATCCAGACGGGATAGGGAAATGGGGGCTTGGTTCTGCTTACCGGGCCCGTGTCTCTGCCTGATCGGTGACGCACCACCAGTCTCTATGCGATGAGTGATACGCTCAGTGTAACCGAAGTCCATGTCATCATGAGAAAAGGCATCATGATGCTTTTCAAGAAGGCCTTGCAGCTTGCCACACTGCTCCTGACTCAAAGACGTCCAATCTACGTCAACGGCGGTAGAATCTCTTTGGTTGTTTGCCTTATCCTGATCCTCCACATCACTATCAGTGGCCCCTCTCCTGACCACAGCTGCATTGTACAGAGTGCCAAGTAGCAGCTTCCTCGGGATCTCCACTTCTTCGTTGTTCTCGTTGCACAGGGCTACAGAGAAAGTCCCATTCTGTACATCGACCAAGCATGGAGCAACAGACACTCCGGGGAAAACATTACCGTAATGCTCAGGCTCGAGGACTGCCTCATAGGACCCGCTGACTCCACGACTCTGAGACTCCACAACTACCATCTGCCTGGCCAAGAGTACGCGAGGGGAATCCGGCCTCAAATATGCCTTGCCCACTGCATCCTCCCTCTGTCGGGTATGAATAGCTTGTAGTGCCTCTTGCCATACTGGATCTGGGGTGGGCCAGAGTATCTTGTTCATGTGTTCCTGCCCGACACCTACTAACTGACCCCAAACCTCCTGCAGTACGTTCATTCCTAGTATCCCTTGCACGGAACTCTGACGCCTCATGGCCATGTCATCTCTCAATACCAAGACAATCCTGGCTGCGATCGGATGTCCCATGACCTTGACATCGACCTCAAAACACCCCACATATGGGATGTCATCCCCACTTGCTGAAACCAAGGAGAAGGATACTGGGACGTCCTTCATCTGAATACCCACTGGTTCTAACTTTTCTTTGAAGTACGTCTCTCCTATGGTAGTTACTTGGGAGCCGGGATCCAGGAGACAGGGCACAGTGACACCCCCAAACTCAACGTCAACAGAATAACATTCTCCAATGGCCCTGGACACGAACCCGTCATCTCCTCTAGTACTGTTGGGGACCACCTCCACCTCTGACATACGTCCAACTGAGGCACCTGACCCATGTGGTCCTGCGGAGGGACTCCCTTGTCTGGTGGTTCCACCACCTGTACGATCTGGTGGACTTGCATTCTTCTGGGAATTTGGGGTAGGGGATGCCTGGGGGGCTTCCTGTCTACTGGAATCGGGTTGATGTCTAGGCATGTCTTGCCTTTGTGAACTTCCCCTCTGCTCTGCAAAATCAGGATGACCCCGATTCCCATCTGATCCTCCCTGGAGGTATGTCATTCCTGTTCTCGGGGGAAAATCCTGGCCTCTTCCGTCTCTGCCATTAGTCCAATGTGGATTGGGAGAGTAATTCCTGTTCCTGTACAACTCGTTGAAATGAGGCGCACCAGGCTGTGGAAATCCATGCTGCCAACTCTGATCACCAGGCCGAAACTGTGTTCCACCATAGTCTCTACTGGGACAGTCTCTAGCAAAGTGTCCAAAGTTCCCACATGAAAAGCAGGCACCTCTCTGCTGTCTCACACGAGGGTTCCACGTTCGCACGGCTGGTGGTGCCGAGGGAGCCATAGGCATCGCATCTCGGACGGCTTGTACTATCTTGTCACCCATCTCCTGAATTGTCAAGAGGACATCTGATGGGTGGGCTGGGTGCTCCCCCTGCCGAGCCCGCACAGCAGCCTGGCGTGCACCCTCGTGGCCTTGTGTGCGACTCTCCTCTTGCCCTGACCTACGGATGGCAAACTCACGTAAGACCCTGAAGTTTGTGTTACCATCCCGCTCATACCGATCCCTGCACGCACTTCGCAGGACAGGGTCCTCTAGTCCTTCAATGAACTGTTCGACTAGGATCCCGTTGGGGTCAGCGTACAGCTTGGCCTCATGACCACACAGATTGTTGAATCTCCGTTCTAGATCTACCACAAAATCACGAAGTGGTTCCCCTCTCCTCTGCTTTCGCTCCAGAAAAAGCCGCTGCAGCTCACCCAGATTTTGCACACCTGCGTACGAATCTCTCAGAAATTGCAATATTTCCTCTGCTTGCTTCCCCTCTTTGATCAGGGCCCTCACCTCCATCTTTGGCACTCCTCGAATGTAGTCTAGTAAGTAGGAAGCCTGTTCCTCCTCCGGTACCCCATAGCGCGAAAAGGCTGACTTCACGCTGGAAATAAACTCTTCTACATCTCCTGCCTTCCCATCGAACACTGGCATTTTCCTCTCGGGCGCCATCACCAGTTTGGGGGGCCTCATCGTCAGTTCCCTGATCTGCGTCTTCAGGTCCGACAGCTCCTGGTTCACGTCATTTTGATCTGCCGCTGGAGTGGAGGGCGAGTACACCACCCTGTCGTCCCAACCATCAGGTGGTGGCCGGATATGTCCCTGTATGGCAACTGTCCTTCTCTTCCTTCCATCCTCTGCCAGGTAGACAAGGCCATTTGCACGAGGATGTACCGCTTGTAGCACTTCCAGCAAGAGATGACCTTCCTTCTCCAAAGGATATTCTGTGACATCCCCTGGGCTGTCTTCAATCTGTAAAAATAACATCTTTGCCATATCCTGAATATATATCAATGTATCACAAATATCCCAAGCCAGACAGCTTTCACTTAAACCATATGCTCACAAGTTAAAACAATGCAAACAATATGTCTCAAATATCCACTCACATTGCAAAGAAAAAAAAATTACTAAGGCATCAGTGTGTACGAAGGAATACACCCCGGAAACAGTACTGAAGTCAGCATATACAAGTAAATGCCAAATATCTCTGAAATACAACTGAAGTTCCCAAAAGAGGATATAGTCCTATCTGAGAAGGATCAGTAATAAAGGGAAACCAGCTCTATAACCAAATCCTAATGAGTGGTGTCCAACATTAACACTCCACTGAATGGAAAGGACACTAATACTACACCTTGAAAAAGATGTTTCAATACACTTATATCGCTGGTTGCATTTAAATACAGGCACAAATACCCACATCAAAGCAGTACAACACTACCTCATGACCTACTGCAGTAATACACAATGTATTAAGAAAACAGCAAACCTGCCCAAAACATGACAGTTCTAACTTCAATAGCCCTTCACAGTATAATCACTACAGTCAGTCCCACATTCATAAAAAATCCCCTGTGTATACTCGCAGTGTCTGCAATACTCTGTACACTCCGTATCAATACCGTACCAAATAGTTTAAATCTCAAGGCTGACACTTCAAAGCTGAATCCATCGACCAATTACCTATTCACCCTTGCCCTTAAATCCGGTAATAACTCTATCCACACATAATAGGGCAAAATTGTATGTAAATCACACAAAAACGTCTACTAGCTCTGCAGGTTACATCAACCTCAAATCACACCATGTCCTTTCTCCATGAAAGGTGGTAAAAACTACCTAAACAGGATATCTACCAGTCCAAACAGGGATAATATCAATTACATCATCCCTTCTAGTATCTAATGTCAGACTGCACCAGTTCAATTTCACATCCGTCTACTCGAAATTGCCTGTCTGCCGCTACTTCATCCACTGCAGCTGAACTTCGAGTCCTCTACATCACCACCTCGTCATCCGCAAACAGTCCTGCAGCTACATGGAACCATCTCCTGTCCATCTCTGAATCCCCTTCACCACCAGTTCTTCCTGTCTACCCGTCCTAGACGCCCAGGAGCACATCACCACCCAATCTTCAGAAAGGACCCCACTGGAACTCCCCCTTTATGTCCTATACTTCCCGCTGCATCTTTCACTAAGCCGTCTAGGAGCATCCAGGCCGCATTAACTCAGCCCAAGTCCTCTCAGTAGTGACTTCCAACTATGCTGTATCCTCCCATCCCATCCTCGTCGCCAGTTGTAGAGAGGGGCCGAATGGGGGCGCGATTGAGAGAGAGAAATATGGAGAAGGGGGAGATGATGTGAAGACGGTGTGGGTGTGTATGTGTGTCTATGATGGAGATGGTTATACGGCACGCGGGTTCGGGTGGGAGGTCGTGCAGTCAATGAAGACAAACACTCGACAGGAGTCCTGTGAACAGCAAGCAGAGAGGTCTCTTTTATTAACTCATAATAAAGTCACAACACAATTACAGCTCCTAAAATGTACTTTAGGAGAACCCTTGAAACACTATATGTGCACATCATCAAATACGCACATGTTTAACACCAAAACAGCTCATTCATTATAACACACAGATACCAAGTGAGTTATTGTCTCTATAGCTATATAAATCCACAATGGGATATCAACAATAATCTTGTAACTAATGAAAGCATCTGCCATATAATCAGGTGTATGTGACATAACTCTATATATATTATTTCACTTATCATGACTGTTAAAAACCATTTATAATACATTAAACAGACTGTAAATGGCTGGGTACAAAATGTTGTGGAACCATTTGATACAATGTAAATGTGTTGTAACAATATCTGCTTTTTGAGACTATGTCTTACAACACTGTGATGTCTATTCACACAAAGGGCTCACTCTATGGAATAAAATCATACTCTCCACACTTCATGATAAGCAGCCAGTGTCATGTCCACTCTGTTAGTGTAATGTCAGGCCCCTTAGTAGGATATAGGCTTTTACATGTGTGACTACCAGTCCTTGCATATACATATACAATACATATCTTATTCATCATTATTTGTGAAAAGAATAATACCTGTCTTGTTTTAGAGTCCAGCAAAGATCTGACTCAAACTATGCTATTTTGTTTGATGGATAATAAAAACAAATGAGACAGCAGTTCTCTCTTCAATGATTTAAATTGCTGAACAGTTTACCAGAGCCTGAATGCATCCATTATTAACACTTCCACATAACCCTTCTATAAGATCACCTTTGCTCTTAGATGAAAGTCACGCAATATCATATGGATAAATCCTCTCTTCCACCAGCCATTCCTAATATCTACAGATCACTTCGTCACAGTCAAATCACCTATCCCTACTCAAAACAATTACAATCACACATCTGATCCATATAGGCCCCACTACATCAAATCTGGAATGTCAGCAAGATAAGATGGGGGTATAATAATGCTGAAAAATTACATTATACCAAACTACTGCGGATCTTACAACTTTAGATCACAGGGTACACCAACTATGAAAAACAAATGCAAATCTACACAATGTCTCAGCATAACAAACCTTAAATGATGGTAACGGCAGTGCAATACACCTGTATTCTTAAGTCCTCCATTGTGTGTGTCAAAACTATTATGACCGATACTCAGGTAGCTTCTTAATCTCTTGCTAGACGACACACTTACAAGATACCCTAGTCCCTATCAATACAGAATCTTACTCTATTAGGGGAAGCAAAAGGAATAATATTCCCTCTTACAACCTCAGTGGTATTACATCATAAACCCACAACACTGTACCTACACTGTACATCTCTGACTCTATCTCTAAACTCTTCCACCCTAGATGCATTACCAAAATGTAGTATAGGTAAATAGCTTCCATCAAAAACCATCAACTCAGCATCTTATCACACTATTATAGGCGCCCCATACTACACAGCACCATGTAATACCAGAGTACACAGATCACGCTAAACGCCCTATACTAGATGTTACACAGCGCTACATAATACACTGTTCAATACCGTAATTGGTCACGTACACAAACCTACGCAGGCCTGCAGCCCTTGCATTGTACTACTGCACTACGAATACATTGTGCGCACAAGACTACGGCAGCCGCAATTAACTACACACGCCCGTACACACAACATACGTCCGTAGACCGACTTAACACAGGCACGTACATACATAGGTTACCGTGCATTCAGTGCCACTGAACAAAACCACCATCAACCAGAAACAAATAGAATGGCTTCATGTAAATTCTGACAAACACTCTCACTCCTCATAATATGCCTGTTTGGCCCTTAAAACTCTTCATAACAATTACCAATACTGATAATACAGCACCGTAACATATAAGCACTGAAATTCTTGAGTAATTTGTGACGTTCTCATTTTCATCAACTCACCTGTGAACAGCAAGCAGAGAGGTGCCTGCCACATGGGGGCGCCCCTCTGTTGCTGATGTCTCTGCATAATTAGCACATCCCCACATTACATTTTAGCAGTGTCTTTTCTGTTTCCTCCATAGTTTCGTTTGCTTTCTTGCACTGTGCCATCGGCTACTGTGTATAGCTTTGTGCATCACCAGCTGTGGTATAGATGTTTATCAGATTACTTGATAGACAACCATTAATTTGGTAACCATATTTTTCTGAGCATTTCAAAATAATGAGATGGCATTTTACACTCAGATTATATGCACTCTCAGTGGACATTGCACTGTATGATTTTGCGCTTTTCAAATATTTGCAAATGTGAAGACACTTACCTTCTCAAAGACATGAAATGCTTGTTAGCCATTAGAGGGCCATAAAACTTACCTTCCGCTAGTGATCTATTTACACGGCTGTCACTGCAGCCCTCTGAATACGAAGTTCATCGAGAAAGGACTGTAGAGGCGGTCGTTTGTCGGCATCGCAGGAACAGACATAATTCCCCATATCGAGTAAGCCTTCGATCTTGATTTCTTGGCCGACGAAGCCGATCAATCTGCCCAGCTGGAACAGGTCGCTCAACTGTGATGTTGGCTGGTTTTCCAGGGCACATTCGGGTGCGTAGTGGCTGTAATTCACACCCTGCTCGTACTCAATGACGGCCTCTTCGTTCATGTTCAACTTTCTGGGACCAAATGATGACATTCCAAAGTCAATCAACTTACCGTACCATCTGTCCTTCAAAACCAAAAGAACATTGTCCTCTTTTAAATCGTTGTTAAGAATGCCTATCTCGTGCATAGCCTTCAGCCCACAGACTACGTCGATGAGGATGTCATACCAGGCAACGTATGTAAGTTCGGGTCCTTTTCCATCGAACTTGTCAGCGATGGAATGTGCCTTTCCAGTACTGGCATCGCCGAGAAACTCCACAGCCATAGATAGCTTATCCCCGGAGATTCGGAAGGCGCCGTAAAACTTGGGGAAATACTGCAGTCCGTCTAGGGCCATGTGAATGTCGATTTCTTTCTGGAAGTTCTTCTCGATCCGCTTTTGATAATCGATGGCAGTACTAGACGGAAGGGTGAGGATTTTGAGGGCCACAGGTGTACCAGTGGCGGCATGGCGATGGAGGGAGACAACACCAAAGGCACCCTTGCCAATCTCCTGACAACTTCCCGACGCATCCCACGGGACCAGATCGTCCTGGCCAGCTACAGAAATATTTTTCGCTGGTGGGGAAAGATCCAAGGAGTGAGAGGCTGCACGACGTTTTGGTTGAGGACTGATGGCGACCAGTCTGCCTGATGCATGAGCCACTTTGTTACCTCCCAGTGACTGTGACTGTCCAGGGCTAGAATTCTTGACAGTGGAGGAGGTTCGTGCCGTTTCTGGCCATCCTGGAGCTGACGACAGTTTGACAGTCTTGACCCGCTTCGTAGGAAGATGGGGAGATTTCGTGTTCGATTCCTGCTGAGACCGAGTCTGAGTCTCCACATCTGAGAAGGTAGGCTTTGCTGTCCTGAGATAGGCCTGTCATCAATTGAATAAAAGGGGAAAAGATCTGCTGAAATAGCTGTGACGTGAAGATGCGAATCTCAGTTTACATACCAAATCAGTGCATCAACCAAACACATATTGGTGTATCCTAAATTCCATTTAGGCATTAGCCATAAATTTCAGTTGACTAGCAATAAGCTATAAGCGAGTACAAGTTACAATAAAAAGATGAATTACTGCAAAATAAAAGAATAGATCTCAACCTTTGACCACACTCACTCTTAAAATCTCTTCTGCCTCCTGGGCTCTCAAACGCTCCTTCTCCAACTGCCTCTCCATCTCCTGCTTCTCCTCCTTCAGCGACCACCACGCCTTCTCGATGTCTTCGACGATTCGCTCATTACTTACCTCTATCCCTAGAGTTCTGGCCAAGTTCTGTGAAAGTGACATGAGACATGCATTCATTATCTGACTTTTTCTGCATTAAGTTGTCCTTCATTCTTTGTCGATATATTTCTGCACACCTCTATGTGTTGATGAGTGGATTTGAGTAGTAATCCAAAAATTCGTTTATCGTTGTTAATGCAACAACTCTCACGCAGAGAAAGAATATTCACATGATAGAAGAAAGTCAGAATAAAATTGTCTTACTCTAGAAATCGACATTATTATAAGATCAAACAATAAAGAAGGTTTATGAATATTTGCATAACAGTTTTACTTCAATGAATGAAAATGTACAATTTTGCATGAATAAGATTGAACCTTTCTCCGCACTTTAACGTGGTCTCGGTCGAACTCTTACCTCTAAATCAAACTCTATTCGATGATATCTTTGACAACTTTCCTCCAGTCTACCCGTCAAAGTCTGAAATTTAAAGAATATTGAAAATAAATCAGAGCGTAGAGTGAATTCTACTGGGTCCTATACATTTTAATCTGGTTTGTACATCGTTAAAAAAAAAATAAGGATATATTTCCAGCCAAGCAATAGAAAGAGGATAAAGAATGAGAAGAAACTAAAGAAAAGATGCTTACGCGAATGTTATCCTCTGTGTTGTTTTGTTCCTGCTGGAGGTGCAGGATCTGGAGGAGCAAAGCACCAGACAAGTTGAGGCCCGGAGGGGAGCCGGCAGACTTGATCCGCTCTTGGCTTCGTGTGCGAATCAAGAGGTCTTGCATGTTCTAGGTATAGTGAAATTGTCGTAAATTTGTTTGTGTTTGTGTGAATATGTTACATGACGAGTCTCATTGTCCATATATACTCCGGCCCACTCGTATGGATCATTGGAAATTCTAATGAGCTTTTCATTACACAAAACATGAAGGTCCGTCATGATGTGATTTGTTGTTCCGTTGGGTATATAGAGATTTCATTTTTTCTACAGTCTTATTCTGTTTTCCTCCATGAAATATCATGGAGGAAATATCGCAATGCTATAATCATGTTCGAATTTGCCCTTATATAGTAAATTTGCTATATAGCTATTTAGTAACGAACTTTTCAAGCTGTGTTTTTTGTTTACTGCCAATCAACCAAAACAACAACAACAACAAAACTGAAAGAAGTAAATCGGCGAAATTTGAGCGATTACACACTATATCCCTGGAAACTTTGTAGACGTGTATTGTGTTCATAGTGCAACTTGTGTTCTTACTCTAAAGGAAACATTTACTCTCTACCAACATGAAGAAACTGATGTGACAATTATTTGGCATCGTATTTTTGATCTGCAAGTACAGAAAAGTGTGCTAATGTAGTGCTTACACGTGACACTACCAACTGAGCGCCGTTTCATGAAAGTTGTCAGCCCCGACAAGTTGTCAGTCTCGGACAATTACCATAGTAATAGTCATTGAGCTTCTCAGCCAATAAAAACCAAGGGTCTGAAATTGTCAGAGACAACTTTTCAAAACTGACAACTTTCATAAAAACGTGCCCTGTTGTAGTAGTGCAACATTATTTTTTTTCTATGTCATACATGGAAGGTTAAGCCTACTCACAGATGTTCGAGTCCGCGCCTTTCTGATGATCTCTTGGCTGAGAGGTTGAGATGGTGATGCACTCATCAACCAAAGAGAAAAGATTCGCAGAAATTCAAACATTCTGAAAGACAAATCCAGCAGTTTAAAAATGTATGAGAAATTAAGTGTATTCAAGGTCCCTAGATTATATAAGATATTGGAGATGGGATTATCACACTTTAACAACTGTATCATTCTTCCAATATACACGATACTTTGGTATTGTACCTGTAGTGTATTGCCACTTTTGACCTTGAGGTGACTTTGAGAAAACAGAAAGCTCTGTTGGCTCTCTTAAATGCCGACAAAATCCAAGATCCAAGAAAGGAATCTATCTCTGTCATGATACAAGTGGAAAAGAGGGTTTATGTTTACCTTGAAGCAAATATGCTGGCGAAACAACCGAGATTCTGAGAAGAAATGAGGAAATTTCTCGAGAAATTTCTGAGAATAAGTGTACTCAAGCGAGAAGCTCAGTTATCACTGGCGTTTGTTGACACAAGCTGGAAGGACGTCTCCAAGGAGTTCAACGCGTCATGCATAACACGCAGGTGTCTGACAGCGCTCTTGCTAAAACTCCAATCACAGGAGAGATGACAAGAAGCCAAAAAGCATTAGAGTAACTTTCAACCAATCGGGTGCATTGTTCGAAATCAGATGTTACGCGCAAAGGGGAGCGCGTACTGAAAATGGGGTCAGACGCGTGTACACGCTGCGTATTGATTGCGTATTGTGGTAGACGTCACAATGACCTTTGTTTAATTATCTGTCTTTAGTTCTCTACTTTATTACGTATGAACGTTACAGGTATGAAGATTTTATTGAGACTTTGTTGCGTTTGTAGTGTAATATCTGTGCTTTTGATTTGTGATTGTGTTTGTATTATTTCTTAGAAATGCTGAGATTCATGTTTCACCGCTGTTACTTGCATCAAAATGAACACCACCTTGCCATTGCATTGTTCCTTATATGTTTTAGGAATTGTGTGTGTGTGTGTGTGTGTGTGTGTGTGTTTATATCGCATGTTTATGAAGTTCCTCGAAGCCTAGATGGTTAATCATCGCATTAGTAATTTCTAGTCATGTGTTTGCCAACAAACAGAGGCTCTGCTTTGACGCTGAATGGGATTAAATTTATTTGATTGATTGATTGATTGATTGATTGATTGATTGATTGATTGATTGATTGATTTATTCATTCAGTTATTTATATATCCCGTTTTGTTTTCAGTTTAGCCCTTTCAGTAAAAACAAAACAAAACAAAATGATTTACACAGGGGCCATGCATAAAACAAAATAAATCTGATACAAAATAACATGCAAAAATACAGTCAAATTAAGATGCAAATTAAATATAAAATTAAGATTATCAAAAAGAAAAATAGATTGGAGGCGAAACATCAGAAAGGCTCGGAAAACATCCCAGGCTGAATCATATCTCTAGAAATGTTGTTCATATGAAGAAAAAAACACACAGGAATATCAGTTGAAATCTTAATGGAGCGTCTATTTAACAACCTAACCGGATGATTCCGATTGCTGTATGTAGTCAAGATATAGGCTTATCCTATCGATATATTTCTAGAATTGTGATCAGATACAGCAGAAGTGTGGAAGTCGGGAGAAGGGGGAGTAAGGTGAATATCAGTTTCATTAATCCATAACACAACGTAATCATTGGGAAACACACATCAATGACACTGGATCAAGTACTCCTCATTATGACATAAGGATTAAGACCTTATACTCTGTAAATGGGAAGATATTGACAATGTGATGATACTGCAGATATGCTGTGTTTTAACTCCGTTGCTACCAGGCCCACTCAACCCGTAGATCTGTTACTTTCATAAGGGATCTTCATGCATTACAGTTTGTACCATAAATCTCCAAACATCTTTCTCAACTGCTTCATGAAGTTGTGTTAAAAACATTACCATATAGGAGGATCAATTTGTCATCGTCAACAAAAACAACAAAATTATTTCTGTTTTCATTTGTCATTTTGTGCAGTCCGTAGGCCTATAGTGCATTGTTACAACATCTACCTCTACTACCGGGTCTCACTGTACGACCGTTCTCACGGAATGTGGGCTGTCATACCATTTAAAAGTAAATATTCTCATCTCATATTCATGTGCTCAAGAACATTTAATTAACATTGGCATTGCAAAGAGAGAATAATAGTTGAAACAAAGACTATTTGTGGGATGCCCCCCCCCCCCCACATATACAGCTTTCCAATTTCTGTACATTTTCCCATTTGGCCAGGAGATGTAACAACATTACAAACTTATAGACCCTACAAGAACTGAAATTTGAAGTAATACTTGTCAAAAGACTTTAATCCACGCTGTATTTTGTGTTTATGTATATCATTTATAATATTAATATGTGAACAATTTGTTTGGAGGTCATCACTGTTATGAGTGAATAAAGATTGGAGAGAAACAGTTGATAAACCTAAGAATTCAACTTTCCCCTTTGCTTAAATCTTTGATTCTCTAATACTATTCGTTTTGATATTAGATCTTTGTACTATGCAGGCGTGAAATTAAATGTTGAATAAATGACACTTGATTAGTTTGACACAAGACAGCAGTCATACAAATTCAATATGTACACACATAAATACGTTAATTACGCGTATATATGATTAAATACATTTATACACTTATATATATATATACAATGTATATATACATATATATATATATATATATATATATATATGTGTGTGTGTGTGTGTGTGTGTGAGTGTGTGTGTGCGTCTGTGTCTGTGTCTGTGGTTGTATATAGTGTGTGTATACCTGTGTGATATTCCCTCATGTATATACCCGTCCATTGCAGATCTGTATTTGGTTTATTTATATAAGAGACTCTCTTCTTCCCTCTTATATTCCACTGTTCTCTTTTTCTCAATTCTATTTACATTTCGTTCATCATCTTTTCTCCTTCAACTGCTTTACAGTGTTTTTTCACTATTTTGGCTCTCTTTTTTTCTCTACTTCTCAAGCTTTCTCTTTCCAGCAATTTTTCGGCTGTGGTAAGATAACACTTTTCCTCATCATACCTCACTCTCAAGAAATTTGTCTCTCCATAGCATTTCTCAACATCGGCTCGACTGTGACAAAATAGAAAACCTAAGAACCACTCAGGGAAGCAGGTGTAAACTTTAGAAAAACGTATATACAAAATGTACATCTTTTATTTACCCTGAATTATGTAACCAGATTTCAACCATTTTTTTTCACCACCATGAGATTAATCTGCCATCTTATCGGCCCATTCACATTTTCAAATTTCCATTGTTTGAACAAAAAATCCCATGAATGTTTCCAGATTCTCAGCCCTTTTCCCATAACCTTGAGGACAATCTATGCCTCAATTTGTCATTGTTTTTATATAATGTTATATAACTTTACATTTCTGTAGGAAAAAGCAAATGGTTCTCTAGTTTCAAATTTCCCTATTTGTTTATTTGTTTTTATACGCGACGGTTTATCATGAGGAAGACCTGAAGAGGTTGATTTACTTTCTCAATGGGGGTTATAATTTGTTTGAAAAAAGAATGACAGAAAAAGACATGTAAATAAGTATTGTGTCCTTTCTTCATATGACTTCCATTCATACCAGAGAGTACTGTCCAACCTGAAAAGAAAAGCTGAAACCTTAGCAAATAACTGTATACATAAAAGCCGATTCTTGAACAGCGATTTTTATGATGTATGTAATATCGAAATTTCATCCACTGTAGATTAGCTAAACTCACAACATCAATTGATCTATAAAGCCATCAATAACAATGCCAGCTTGATTTGTTGACACCATCTTGCATAATGCTCAGAACCATTGTGGGATGTGGCAAAAACTTCATGGTTTTCTTTTGTTGTTGTTGTTGTTGTTGTGTAAACCAGGTTACAAATTTCACATTTTGTGTGTGTTCCTCTCTGACATTCTTACTCCATAGTTTCGTTACTTTCTTGCACTATTATGCCATCGGCTACCGCGTATAGCTCTTTGAAAGAATGTGTATACATGTGCATCACCACTTGATAGACAACCCAAAATTTGCTTACCATGATTTTCTAACACATTTCGTATGGAAAGTAATGAAATGGCATTCTACACTTGGATTATGCAACATTTCAGTAACCATTGCACTCTCATGATTTTGTTCTTTTCAAATATTTGCAAATGTAAAGATACTTACCTTCTCAAAGACATGAAATGCTTGTCAGCTATTTGAATGTCATAAAACTTACCTGCCGCTAGTGATCTATATACACGGCAGTCACTGCAGCCCTCTGAAGACGAAATTCATTTGCATAATACTCAGAATCCTTGTGGCATATGACAAATGAAAAATGAGTACTTTATGGTTTTGTTTGTTGTTGCTGTTGTAACCAGTTATACTGGCACATCTTGTTTGTGTTCTTTTCTATAATACATTTTAGCAGTGTCTTTTCAGTTTACTCCATAGTTTCGTTGTTTTCCTGCACTGCCATCTGCTACTGTAACAAAGCTCTATGCATCACCAGATGTGGTATATAGATGTTTATAAGATTACTTAATAGACAACCAACAATTTGGTAACCATATTGATTTTAACATCAAAATAATGAGATGGCATTTTACACTCGGATTATATGCACTTTCAGTGGACACTGCACTTTTATGATTTTGCGCTTTTCAAATATTTGCAAATGTGAATACACTTACCTTCTGGAAGACATGAAATGCTTGTCAGCCCTCAGAGTGCCATAAAACTTACCTTCCGCTAGTGAACTATTTACACGGCTGTCACTGCAGCCCTCTGAATACGAAGTTCATCGAGAAAGGACTGTAGAGGCGGTCGTTTGTCGGCATCGCAGGAACAGACATAATTCCCCATATCGAGTAAGCCTTCGATCTTGATTTCTTGGCCGACGAAGCCGATCAATCTGCCCAGCTGGAACAGGTCGCTGAACTGTGATGTTGGCTGGTTTTCCAGGGCACATTCGGGTGCGTAGTGGCTGTAATTTACACCCTGCTCGTACTCAATAACGGCTTCTTCGTTCATGTTCAACTTTCTGGGTCCAAATGATGACATTCCAAAGTCAATCAACTTACCGTACCATCTATCCTTCAAAACCAACAGAACGTTGTCCTCTTTTAAATCGTTGTTAAGAATGCCTATCTCGTGCATAGCCTTCAGCCCACAGACTACGTCGATGAGGATGTCATACCAGGCAACGCATGTAAGTTCGGGTCCTTTTCCATCGAACTTGTCAGCGATGGAATGTGCCTTTCCAGTACTGGCATCGCCGAGAAACTCCATAGCCATAGATAGCTTATCCCCGGAGATTCGGAAGGCGCCGTAAAACTTGGGGAAATACTCCAGTCCGTCTAGGGCCATGTGAATGTCGATTTCTTTCTGGAAGTTCTTCTCGATCCGTTTTTGATAATCGATGGCAGTACTAGACGGAAGGGTGAGGATTTTGAGGGCAACAGGTGTACCAGTGACGGCATGGCGATGGAGGGAGACCACACCAAAGGCACCCTTGCCAATCTCCTGACAACTTCCCGACGCATCCCACGGGACCAGATCGTCCTGGCCAGCTACAGAAATATTTTTCGCTGGTGGGGAAAGATCCAAGGAGTGAGAGGCTGCACGACGTCTTGGTTGAGGACTGTTGGTGGTTAGTCTGTCGGATGAATGAGCCACTATGTTACCTCCCAGTGACTGTGACTGTCCAGGGCTAGAAATCTTGACAGTGGAGAAGAATTCTCGTGCCGTTTCTGGCGATCCTGGAGCTGACGACAGTTTGACAGTCTTGACCCGCTTCGTAGGAAGATGGGGAGATTTCGTGTTCGATTCCTGCTGAGACCGAGTCTGAGTCTCCACATCTGAGAAGGTAGGCTTTGCTGTCCTGAGATAGGCCTGTCATCAATTGAATAAAAGGGGAAAAGATCTGCTGAAATAGCTGTGACGTGAAGATGCGAATCTCAGTTTACATACCAAATCAGTGCGTCAACCAAACACATATTGGTGTATCCTAAATTCCATTTAGGCATTAGCCATAAATTTCAGTTGACTAGCAATAAGCTATAAGCGAGTACAAGTTACAATAAAAAGATGAATTACTGCAAAATAAAAGAATAGATCTCAACCTTTGACCACACTCACTCTTAAAATCTCTTCTGCCTCCTGGGCTCTCAAACGCTCCTTCTCCAACTGCCTCTCCATCTCTTGCTTCTCCTCCTTCAGCGACCACCACGCCTTCTCGATGTCTTCGACGATTCGCTCATTACTTACCTTTATCCCTAGAGTTCTAGCCAAGTTCTGTGAAAGTGACATGAGACATGCATTCATTATCTGACTTTTTCTGCATTAAGTTGTCCTTCATTCTTTGTCGATATATTTCTGCACACCTCTATGTGTTGATGAGTGGATTTGAGTAGTAATCAAAAAATTCGTTAATCGTTGTTAATGCAACAACTCTCACGCAGAGAAAGAATATTCACATGATAGAAGAAAGTCAGAATAAAATTGTCTTACTCTAGAAATCGACATTATTATAAGATCAAACAATAAAGAAGGTTTAAGAATATTTGCATAACAGTTTTACTTCAATGAATGAAAATGTACAACTTTGCATGAATAAGATTGAACCTTTCTCCGCACTTTAACGTGGTCTCGGTCGAACTCTTACCTCTAACTCAGACTCTATTCGATGATATCTTTGCCAACTTTCCTCCAGTTTACCCGTCAAAGTCTGAAATTTAAAGAATATTGAAAATAAGTGAGAGCGTAGAATGAATTCTACCGGGTCCTATACATTTTAATCTGGTCTGTACATCGTTTAAAAAAATAATGATATATTTCCAGCCAAGCAATAGAAAGAGGATAAAGAATGAGAAGAAACTAAAGAAAAGATGCTTACGCGAATGTTATCCTCTGTGTTGTTTTGTTCCTGCTGGAGGTGCAGGATTTGGAGGAGCAAAGCACCAGACAAGTGGAGGCCTGGAGGGGAGCCGGCAGACTTGATCCACTCTTGGCTTCGTGTGCGAATCAAGAGGTCTTGCATGTTCTAGGTATAGTGAAATTGTCGTAAATTGTTTGTGTTTGTGTGAATATGTTACATGACGAGTCTCATTGTCCATATATACTCCGGCCCACTCGTATGGATCATTGGAAATTCTAATGAGCTTTTCATTACACAAAACATGAAGGTCCGTCATAATGTGGTTTGTTGTTCCGTTGTGTAGAGATTTCATTTTTTCTACAGTCTTCTGTCTTCCTCCATGAAATATCATGGAGGAAATATCCCAATCCTATAATCATGTTCGAATTTGCCCTTATATAGCAAATTTGCTATATAGCTATTTAGTAACAAACTTTTTCAATCTGTGCTTTTTGTTTATTGCCAATCAACAAAAAAAAAAAAACCTGAAAGAAGTAAATCGGCGAAATTTGAGCGATTTACACGCTATATCCCTGGAAACTTTGTAGACGTGTATTGTGTTCATAGTGCAACTTGTGTTCATACTCCAAGGGAAACATTTTTACTCTCTACCAACATGAAGAAACTGATGTGACAACTATTTGACATAGTGTTTCTGATCTGCAAATACAGCAAAGTGTGCCAATGTAGTGCGTACACGTGACACTACCAACTGGGCGCGGTTTCATGAAAGTTGTCAGCCCTGACAAGTTGTCAGTCTCGGACAATTACCATACTAATAGTCATTGTGCTTCTCAGCCATTAAAAACCAAGGATCTAAAATTGTCAGAGACACCTTTTCAAAGCTGACAACTTTCATAAAGCGTGCCCTGTTGTAGTAGTGCAACATTATTTTGTTTCTATGTCATACATGGAAGGTTATTAAAGCCTACTCACAGATGTTCGAGTCCGCGCCTTTCTGATGATCTCTTGGCTGAGAGGTTGAGATGGTGATGCACTCATCAACCAAAGAGAAAAGATTCGCAGAAATTCAAACATTCTGAAAGACAAATCCAGCAGTTTAAAAATGTATGAGAGATTAAGTGTATTCAAGGTCCCTAGATTATATAAGATATTGGAGATGGGATTATCACATTAAATCAACAACTGTATCATCCTTCCAATATACACGATACTTTGGTATTGTCCAGTGTATTGCTACTTTTGACCTTGAGGTGACTTTGAAAAAAACTGAAAACTCTGTTGGCTCTCTTAAATGCCGACAAAATCCAAGATCCAAGAAGGGAATCTATCTCTGTTATGATATAAGTGGAAAAGAGGGTTTATGTTTACCTTGAAGCAAATATGCCGGCGAAATAACCGAGATTCTGAGAAGAAATGAGGAAATTTCAAGAGAAATTTCTGAGAATAAGTGTACTCAAGCGAGAAGCTCAGTTATCACTGGCGTTTGTTGACACAAGCTGGAAGGACGTCTCCAAGGAGTTCAACGCGTCATGCATGATACGCAGGTGTCTGACAGCGCTCTTGCTAAAAGTCCAATCACAGGAGAGATGACAAGAAGCCAAAAAGCATTAGAGTAACTTTCAACCAATCGGGTGCATTGTTCGAAATCAGATGTTAATGGCTGTTACGCGCAAAGGGGAGCGCGTACTGAAAATGGGGTCAGACGCGTGTACACGCTGCGTATTGATCGCGAATGACGTCACAATGACCATTGTTCATTCATCTGTCATTAGTTCTCTACTTTATTACGTATGATGGCGTTTGTAGTGTATTTGATTTGTGATTGTGTTTGTATTATTTCTTTAATAGAAACGCTGAGATCCTTGTTTCACCGTTGTTACATGCATCAAAACGAACACCATCTTGCCATTGCATTGTGCCTTATCATGTTTCAAGAATTGTGTGTGTGTGTGTGTGTGTGTGTTTATATTGCATGTTTATGAAGTTCCTGGAGGTCTAGATGGTCTATCATCGCACTAGTATATCTCCAGTCATTTGTTCGCCGGCAAACAGAGGCTTTGCTTTGAAGCTGAGTGGGAGATTTTTTTTTTTATTCATTTTTTTTTCATTTGTTTATTTATCTGTGTATTCATTCATTTATTCATTCATTTATTCATCTATTTATTCATTCCATTTTCAATAAAAACAAAGGAAAATCTGTATAGTCAAATTAATAGACAAATTGAATACAAAATTAAGAATATTTTTAAAAAGATTGCAGGCGAAATATTATTCTCAGAAAGGCTCGGAAAACATGTAAGGCTGAATGATATCTCCAGAAATGTAGTTCATATAAAGAGAAAAACACGCAGGAGTGTCAAATGAAAAATTAATGGCCTGTCTATCTAATGCAGCCTTTTAGATCACACTGTCTTTGCAGCAGTCCTTATGGAAGTTTAATGATGCCCTACATGTCGCATACATTTCAGCCGAAACATTATACAGTCACACACACGTCAACATGACTGTGATCTAATAGGTGCCAGGTAAAAATGTCAAAAGTAAAAATGTTAGAGGTAAAAATGTCAGAAGTGAAAATGTCAGAATTAAAATGTCAGAGTCATTTTCTTTCTATCTCTGACATTTTTATGTCTGACAGTTTTACCTCTGACATTATTACCTCTGACATTTCTACCTCTGACATTTTTACTTCTGACATTTTTACCTCTGATATTTTAACCTCTGACATTTTTACTTCTGACATTTTTGCCTCTGACATTTTACCTCTGACATTATTACCTCTGACATTTTTACCTCTGATGACATTTTTACATCTGACATTTTCACCTCTGACATTTTTACCTCTGACATTATTACACCGAACCATCTGATGAGAGAGAGAGAGAGAGAGACGGTATGCAGGCTAAATTATTTGTGAAAATGTTAAGAGGTTTAGGGTTTTTGTTTGGGTCGTGGGTTGGGGCAAGATGAAAGGCCTAGCGATGAACATTCAAGGCACTCAACATGGAGCAGTGCGAACTCGTAACCTCGCTCAAACACTGTGGTTTAGTACATGGATGTCTCCGCACATAGAATATTGCAATTTACTGTCATTCTAAGAATCATGTAATTGAGAAGACTAATGGCTCGGTCACAAATACCATTAAGAACTGCTACGAATGCCGTACGAACGAATTTTAGACAATTTCGTAAGATCTTCTTAAGAAGGCCGTACGAAACCAGCGTTCGTATACCGTTCGTAGACCGTTCGTAAGTTCGTAGCCTGGTCGATGGTCTTGTCCAAGATTTTTTTTAAACTTCGTACGAAACCCTCTCTTCGTAAGGCGGCCGCACGAACTCCAGAATTCGTACGAACAGTGACATTCGTACGAACCTTTGTGACTGTAGCTTAATGAACGCCTGACGACCATTTAGGCCTATGGAATCCTCCCTCTGTATAATGTCATTTTAAAGAGACGATCACAGTTTTAATGCTCAATATTATGATTTAATACACGAAATGAGTGTATGTATCCATGTCTAACACATCTGTCACATGTCACATGTCCTTTCCTGTGATACGAAAATAATCATGATTATATACGTTTAATCTATGTGGCTGTCTATATTAATGTAGGACCATCCTGTGTGTGTTTTTTTTTCATTCAATTTCCTGGTTGATATCGTAATTACGGTGCTAATGGCGTAGTAACCCGTCACGGCACAAGTCGCAGACATAATTATGTCGGGTTGTTTCCCCGAGTTTTCTGTAGCCACGGTATTTAGTTGGTCCATGATTATCTAAGATGTATATTGATGTATAAGCCATCACAAGAAAGCTGTTTTGGTTGTTTGCGGCAATCTCGTGGTTATTACAGTATTTGGTTCGAGATTGCCCACTTTTCGAGAAGGAAGGGCATACCGACTCGTCTTACTAACGATGATGTGTTTACTTTATCTACCGCTTGCGACAGTTAGGACACTGTTTTCATCGCTGCAAATGTACACAAGACTTCATAGCCTTGGAATATCAGAAAGGACGAAGAAGAATTTTTTTATCTGAAATGTAGAAAAAAGTGAAAATCAAAATTCAGAATATCAAGCCGTTTAAGACAATATTTCTTTTACACTATTTCGATGAATCGGTTAATTTTTGAAATGAGTTAACACTTGTGTGCATGTAAAGATTGTGATTATGTTGTAGAGAAATATAACGGCATAAAAATGACAGCATGAAAACAGGTAAATATGACAGCATCTTTTGTTAAATTTATATGAAAAAAAGCCTATCCAGAAAATACTTTAGCGTTTTCAGTAGGCAGATTTCCGAATACCACTTCCACAGCATCCAGAAGAATTGCATAATTATGATCTTACCAGCATTCAACTAAATACGAAAAAGAGGGAGGATGTATAAAGGCTCAACGTATTTGATATACCACTCAGTCTGAATGGTCAAAAGGCATGAAAAATCTCACACACAGCATAAAAGAAAGAAATAAAGAATTAAAAAAGTAAATCATTGACTAATCGACTAATCATATACATGATATGCTAAATGAAAAAGGTGTATTTTTCATATACATAATATGCTAAATGAAAAAGGTGTATTTTCAATGCTGTCTTAAAAGAATCCACGGACAGACGGAGGAGATAGTACGAATGTGTAAAAGAAGCTTCTTCCAGAGAGAGGATCCTGCGTGAAAAAAGGACCTGTCACCTCACATGGTTCTTGTTTTGGGAACAACGAGCAGGCTTAGGACAAACTTAATGTTTGTTTTATGATTTAAAATCTCTTAGAATCTCCGATATACATACATAGTAAACAGCAATAGTCATCAATAGTCATGTAAATATACCAATAATAGTCAGTAAATATACGAATAATCAGCTCCCTGAAATGTTTAAAGATACTTTAACTTAACCATTTACTTTTTTTTCATATCCTGCCCGTCATGCAACAGAATCGTTTGGAAAATCCTGTTATCATCGTTTAATATATATATATATATATATATATATATATATATATATATTGTGGCGGCCCCCCGCTTCTACTTCGTCGTCCAAGCCGTTGTTCTCCTCGCTCATCATTATTGGGGGTTCGGGAGTGTAGCCTACACCATCTTTGGCCAGTGTTGTATCGTGTTCTGTCTTGTGTTGTCGTTTGTCAGGATTCATCGTGTAATCAGGCCGCGTGTAAGATTGTTAAGTCCCGAGCGGAAAGACTTTAACTAATCTTTGAAGCTAATTCTCGTAATATCACAGGGGGCACTATCCACCAAATGAATACAGTAAGTTCGTTTCGATCAAAATATGTGATCTTGAAGTAAAGGGAAACCTGAATGCGTAAGATGTTTCAGAGGTTGTATACCGCAATGTTTGTAACTTAATCACACTAATAAAAAGTCAGAAGAGATTTGTCTTTGAATTCAAAGTGAAATAACACTAAACATCAATTTATTAACTCATCTTTACAAACCAATTTATCGCCACTGTTACATCATAGACAGAATTAAACTACCTCTATGGAATACTCATCATACTATAAAATCCTGTCTTTCTATATCTTAAGTTATTATGGGGGCTAAATTATTCTTTGAGCTATAATTATAAAAGACCGCTCTCAGCGGTTAACTTTGTTCCTTACATTGGACTATGTCAGTCAGCAGACCGCTTATTGGGTTGTTTACACCTTGACCGCTCACGGCGGTAACCCCATCCCCTTCTCATTTTCACACTGAAATTTGCCCTTTATATACGCTTATTGCGGACGTAGTAGGAAACCCCTACTACGCGGATCGTAATCACCGAACTAAAACATAGTGGAATGCGTGTTCACCCAGGAAATACGCAGCCACCAAAACTTGCTACCACCGCCATTTTGATAGGGCAATTTTTCCTTATATGGAGTGCACGCTATGTGGATCCAGCCACTCTCTCATTTTCGATTGTTCATGCACGCGTCATATCGCGCACCCCACCCCCACTTCCTCATCAATCGCGCACACACTGGTAACACGGGAGGTATATGGTATGATCAAGGAGGTATGTTCAATTCGGTGTAATAATGGCATAGATAAAAATGGCAGTGGTAAAAATGGCAGAGGTAAAAATGGCAGAGGTAAAAATGTCAGAGGTAATAAAGGCAGAGGTAAATAATTAAGACAGTGGTACAAATGTCAGAGGTAAAGTTGTCAGTGGTCGAAATGTCAGTGGTCAAAATGCCAGAGATAAAAATGTCATTGACAAAAAATTTAGTCGTAGAAATGCAAGATGACGAGGTAAAAGTGACAGAGATTTTATTTTCCTTCATGTTTCTGACACCTTTCTAGCAATACGCGCTTTTCGTGCCTTCTCCTGAAATAATTAAAGCACGGGGGAGACCGGGGAGAAATATAAACTCATGTATATAAGTTGAAAAATGGTCGGCAAGTCAACAATCCAATTATATCAGTATGAGCCTCGGTACACCTGAAAAAGGACATATTGACTACCATACAGCTCTACAGGTATCTTGTCAGTAAAATATCAAACTTAGATCTCGTAGGTCCTATACTATGTTGATAGGTATTTTAATAAGTGTGCAAACTTCTGAAAATAAAATTGCTTGATAACAGACATGCAGGTATGAAAAATTGGCAGGGATCTTTTACTGTTTTTTGTTATCACTGGGAGAAATTCAATAGGGCATAGTGTTACATTTCTCCCCGCAGCATATGTAAATCCTACTTTGGTCATGATGGTTATCTAACTTCTCTCCAGGTTGTCTCATTTCTCAGCGCTTGATGTTTCGTATTTCCCCCACCCCAAATTAGGGGTTAAACAAATCATTAATTACACGAAAATGTTATATATATATATATATATATATATATATATATATAGGGGTATCACAAAATGCTCTACTAATGTTCCTACACTCCTGTGCTACATACTCTCTCTAAAAAAAAATTGAGTGAAAATATTCACTCTTAAAGGAGTGAATACAAAAAATAGTGAATTTAGAGTGAAATTGGAGTGAATTTTGAGTGAAAATGTTCATTTTCACTCATTTTGGAGTGACCTCAGGGATCACTCCTAAATCTTTGAGCAATGTAATGAAATATTTTGCCAGAGCCTACTGATGTCTGCCGATACATCTAGCTATAGCTTGTTTTTTGCGTTTTGTATTTTTACTTCTATCAGGCCTTGTGAGAAAGATATAGGCTCCTACGAAACCTGAATGTGAGAAAATAACATAGAACAGGTGAAAAATTAGCGGTTCGCTTCGACAATGTCTCCTTCACTTCTTTACACTAAACAGTTCAAAAAATGAAAAATAATGACAATATACTAGCCTGGAAGTGAGCGGAATTCGTTTGTGTAAGAGTGTGTATGTGAGAGTAAATGTTGTATATCTGCGTATAGAAGTATATGTTTATACCAAAAGTGGGTTCGTGCGTGTGTGTGTGTTGTGTGTGTGTGTGTGTGTGTGTGTGTGTGTATGTGTGTGTATGTTTGTGTGTGTGATAACTTCATTGGGCGAAACAACGTATAGGATTATACTGTTTAAGGGCTATGCAGCATTGTTGAAACCCCCTTTAGTAATAATAATAATAATGATAATTTCCCATAGGCCTATACTAGGCTCTTTTTTAGCTGGTTTATTATTCCTCTGAACAGACAGATTACGCCACTGCACTTGAATCAAAATCAGAATAATGAGAGTGCTGTCATCTTTTTAAAACATAATTCAATAAATATTCTTCAAATCTGCAATTTGGATTTGATAATTTGATAAATACAGTTTGCTCTGGCTATAGGTCATTATTCAAAACCTCTTCATACGTTTACCTCTGACGAAATCGCTCTCATTACTTCTGACATTTTACCTCTGCCATTTTTTCTTCTGCCATTTTTACCTCTGCCATTTTTGCCTCTGCCATTTCTACCTCTGCCATTTTACTATGACATTTTTACCTCTGTCATTTTTACCTCACAATTAATCATGTATTTGTAGCCTGTTTGAAAAATTCCAGGATATTCTTGTAAATTCCAGGAGTTTTTAGTGTCGATTTCAGGAGGACTGACCTTGAAAAGTGGAAGCACTGATATGAAGCAATAAGACAGACGCAGGATCTTGCCTGCTTTTGATGAGCAACTGAAACTCTGGGCCTAACTTCTTTTAGTGGCGAGCATTATGCCTAAATTAAAGTGCTTATTAATGAAGAAACTTGATTTATTTACGGTGCATATGTAATTCTAGATTTAATAAAGCAATCTAGAAATTCAACAGCAAGAAAAAAAAAAAAAACGTCGCAAACATGTTAAAAGAACTAATGTGAGTCCTCCGCATAGCCGCCATACAGCCTACACACAGCGCCCGTGCACACATGATTTCGTCGAGCTCTAGACCCTTTTTATCGACTTTGTCAGACTGGCAAAAGATCGAGAAGTTTAACTCGAAGTTTTGCCAGTGTGACCGCAAACTTTCCACGTAACTTTCCGCCAAACTTCTCGATCTGTTTGCGGGCTATGTCTCCGAAGCGCAAGGCCATTGTCATGTACAAACGTGCATTGTTATGTCATAATCACTAGCCACTGGACGGCGTACTCTTGCTTGCGCGCGTACCAGTGGCCCAGTCTGACCGCGCCTAAGCGTGCACTCCATATAAGGAAAAATTGACCTAACAAGATGGCGACGCAACACGGTAAATTTGGCTGCACGGTCTCGTGTATGTTGGGAATAGGGACACGCATTCCACTATGTTTTAGTTCGGTGATCGTAATCCGCGTAGAATGCGTGCACTTGCCCGAAAATGGCGATCCGTGCCAATTTTGTACTATTTTAATGACGTAAAATCGCCTTTATCTCAAAATATAACTTTAGACCTGATGTATGATATACATCATTGGAAAGAAAATACAATCTTTATCAATATCATGTAGATTATCCTTATTCTTATTGTCCGCGCAATCAATAATAAGCCGAAAAGGTGAAAATATCCGAGAAACACAACGTATTACAATTCACTTCAGTGCACATTCTCCGCGGACACGAATCCCGGCATAACCGTATACACTTATGACATTAAAATCTCAAATTTCGAAGTTACTACACACTAACATACGAAAACATACATATATCTCCGAAGTCATAACAAAATGCCGTTGACTGATATCATTTACCTCTCTTCAAATTCTACTATTTCATTATAATAACAATTTTAGACATTTAAGAGTAAGTTTGACGGATCCAAATGCAGCTCGTATGTAAATGAGTTTCATTCCGGAAACAATCATGAATGAACAATACGCGCTGCGCGTAGTGCTCAAGTACTGTACAGTATTCATTTGCCGTCTAACGCTTGTCATATCAACATGGAGCCGTCAATTCATCCTAAATCCAGCTATCTAACTACAAGAATTTATATAGGGATGCTCCTCATTCGGTTAAATTACAGATATGGCCAGAAAGACTCGCTATAGGTCTACATCACGTCGACTGCACCGACTGCACTAAGAGAATGCCTATAGATGCATCTACAGTCAACGGTAAGTGATCATGCATAGCTTACATCAGTATTCATCCTGTACAAATAACACTTGCTGCATTTAAAGGTAAGGAGTATCTGAATACTAGCAGGCCTGAAATCAGACGTGGGGCGCTACAATATATTAGTTAAAATTAGTTGGTTTTGGTTTCCTAAGCTCCTAAACACAGTATACTGTCGCTCCTATCTTCTCTTCTCATCTCTTCTCTCACCTTTTTCCTATTCGGATATCCAATTTCTTGTCCCTTAATTTCCTTTCTGTCTTGTTATAGTCCCTTTGTGTTGTCCTCCTCGGTCAAATGACACTGAAAATACTCGGAAGTTCACGTCATTTATTTCTGCTTGTATATATTAAATGTGTTTTGTTCCTTCGGTTTGAAATAAGACAGAACAGTAACAAACCATGATATCCAGAGGCCGTTATCCAAGTCGAGTGAATTGCATATCGATGACAGTCTCCTCCACCTGTATACTTTAAGTTATACCATGAAGTTATACCACGTATATCACATAGCTATATATTTCTTATTCATTCATTCATTTATTTTTCATTTCCAACAGAAACATATAAATATATTACAGAAATTGAATACATAGATTTCATCATAATACAAAATAACAGAAAATACAGAAAAATTGTAAGTATACGAAAATGTTGGAAATGGGGAGGAATGCTAAAAAGCTGGGCTTGTAGGGTGCATTCCCCCCACACGTAATACAAGAAATTATATGATCGATTGACTGATATACATTGAAAATGGATGAAACAAAGAAACCAAGACAAAAAGATCTATAACTAACCTAACTAATCCGAAACAAAAACCCAAACAAATCCCTATACACTAAGTCGCTGTCATGCCGGAAGAGAGAGGAAAGAAAGACAGACAGAGAGAGAGAGAGAGAGAGAAAGAGAGAGAGAGAGAGTGTGTGTGTGTGTGTGTGTGTGTGTCTGAGGGAGAGAGAGAAACTCTTGTTTATATTAATTATTATTGTTTATATTAATTATTATTATTAAATGAGTACTCTTGTTTATATTTTCATGTAATAGTTTGTTTGTTTGTTTGTTTGTTTTGTTTGTTTTTTTTTTGGGGGGGGGGGTCATACTGATTTTTTTTTCATACAAGTGGAGAAATAAAACCAGCAAACATAACAAGCAAACAAAGAATATACTACTTCAAAGTGGCGAGTATATTTGCGTGGATTTACTTGATAATAATGACAAAGGAGAAAGCCTTCAGGTTGATTCTACACCAAGAAGAAATGCAGTTGATTTCCCACTTCATAAGCCGTCAGTGAATTCCTCAAACATTATTCTCAGCGGCCCGTTGGGGGCGTTCGATGTCTGCGCTGTTGTGACTGTTTATTTATAGCCCATCGGTTTGTCCCGCGTCTCCCAAAATACCGTTTGGGAATTAGGCTGCCAGATGAGCTAACGAGAAATGCGGTAGCATCTTCTCTGTATGGAGAAGGAGGGGGAAAAGACAAAGACACGCACAAAAAATAAAAGATACTGCAGGCAAGATTGACGCAATTTATTGCTGTTTGCAAAAGGAAGGAGAAAATTGTAGATTGCGGGCTGCTCATCGATCAAATTTATTTGACGGGAATGGGTTCGGCATTCACTGCAGTTGGATTCTTAGTATACAAGTACAACTGAAACCCTGTGTTTTTGTGAGATTGTTTTTATCATTGTTGTTTTTTCATGTGTCTGAGTTTACAGCTGTTTAACTTGGGTTTTCGCATTTTTGTTTTTGTTTTTGTTTTTTGTTAACAAGTGGGGAAAGTGGTGATACAACTTTTTTGCTCCTGCAACAATTGCTCCTGTCTTACTTTCTCCAGGGACTATAGGGTTAGGGTTGTGAAAGGGTTTAGGTTCCAGTGTTGTTTGTGCTTGTTTGTTAGTAGATTAAGGGTTAGAGTTTTGTTTGTGGGTAGGTTCTATATTTGACCTAGCGTGCAAATATTTTATGGGAGCGTACAGTCACACAAACAAATTTTTAATGTCATGGAACCGGGTAAAATATCAAAGCGCGCGGCAAAGGATATCAAGCATTACACATATTGATGTGCTTTGGCGTTCGCTTGCATGCTTTCACACTCTTTTTAAACAAGTGAATATGTCCATTCCTGTTAGTATTTATAAATGTCATATGTCTCTATGTCTTTTCGTCTGGACACACATTTTGTGGGAATCCAATGTGTTTCGTTAGGTCCGAAGAAGTTGTTTAGATGCAAAAGAAGTAAAACATTCATAACCGTCGCTCAGTAAAGAAAATAAAAGCACCGCTGGCAGTCATTAGTTGACTAAGTATAGGAAGAAGAGAAGGGAAATGGAGATGTGAATGCCAAGGTAAAGAAGCAAGTAGGATTGGCCAAGGTTTGCTCTTTTCCGACCTTAGAATTTTCTAGCCTAATGTAGCCTGATGCACGTGCAACGGAGCATTAGGTGCAAGTCCTGCGTCAACAAGAAAAAACAAAAACGACAACAGAGACGAAGATGAAGCTAACTCTCTCTTTATATAATCACTGGTGTCAATCTAATAGCCTCCCACCATACCTACCCCCCCCCCCCTCTCCGTCACCTGTTTTGACTCCGTCGGTATCATTAGGGACTGGAAATCGATTAGCACCACAATATCGATAGTACCATTACGGAGGTTGCACGTAAGCAAAATGTCATTTATACACCAGACGCATTCAGTATATGCGATGAGACGGGCGCCTCTTTTGCCAGATAATCTCGTCTGTTGATATCAAATACATCTCGATAATTCTGTGATTATAATTTTTTGAAGCGGGTTTGGTATTCATTCTTGTTAGAGATTTCCTTTTCTCTTTCCGTGTCAGTGTCAAATCTTTGTCAACAAAATAATACTAATGATGATAATAATAATGATGATGATGATAATGATAATGATAATGATAATAATGATAATAATATTAATTATAATGATAGTAATAATAATAATAATAATAATAATAATAATAATAATAATAATAATAATAATAATGTGATGAGAGTTGATTTGGAAAGTATCATATTGACATAAATCCATAAGTGCTCTATTTTTTTTTTTCTGTAGCTTCTTCAACGTCAAGTTCTGGTAAAACTGACTCTCAGTTCGTGCGTACGCCTAAAGCGGTTGTATTTTGAAGCGAGGATAGTGCAGTTCAAATCAAGACGACAAAACGGCTTAAATTGTCAGTACTTCTTCCTACAGTGAAGACTTAATTGCACAACTCTCCAAGGAAATTGTCAAAGGTACAGAGGAAAAAGATACATGCGCATTGCTTCCTCATTGATGCAACGGCAACAACCATCGTCGACGAGAATCAGCGAGTGTTGTCTAATGAGCAGCCGCAGCCAACAAACAACGCTTCGAGCGCTCCTCGCCGGAAGTCATTTAGTTGCCTAGCGACCATATGTGACGGCATAGGATTTAGGTCCTGATTATAATCGCAAGAGCAGCGAGCGTCTAGTCAGAGTCGACGCCAGGGATGTCTGCTGTTCTTTAGGATTTTTTTTTTCTTCAGAGGAAGGAAGCAAAAAGAGAAAGGTGTTAACGGTAAATCAGAGAAGGCTTATGACACGTGGTCAAGTGCAGATGAGCTAGGCGTGGCAGCATCGCTAAAAACCTGTCTCAGCGGCTAGCCATGATTGATATAATCCCTCTACAAAACCATGACACTCTATGAGTGCTGTGGTCAGTGGAGGCAATACCATGTCCATCATGCAGAAACTTCCAACGATATCTTGTGGACATCTAACATCACTTTAAGCATGGCTCTATTTAGATAAGCCCACACCTATCATTCATAGCAACGAGGGTATTGCACTCATAGAAACCAAAAGCATTAACAAAACCAGACATTTCCCTGCACGCTTCCCCTTTCCACTTGATATTCACAGAGGTAAAGCGCCTTTCATGCAAGACCGTGATCTGGTCGAACAACAAAGTTAATAGTACACTTTTTTTTCATTCTTTCGGTCTACAGTGTAAAGTCAGTATAAAGACTGATAATTCTTTTGTTTTGATGGTCAGACATGATTGTGAAATATGACTGTGAATTGTGTGAATACAGTAGGTCCTTGTCCTTCTCAACAGATGCATTGATAGAAGCTGAAAAGAAGACGTGTAATATATTCATGAAAGTGATATAGGAACAAAATCTAGCCTCCAAACAAACCTAGATCCTAAATGTCATTACTTTATTATAGATGAAATTTCTTGCTCAGTTCAGCAGTGTTTTGTATTGAAAATTTATTTGCTATCAGGTATCTTTATTTCTTTCGACATAGATTATACTTTTTCTGATGTATCTACGAAGGGATAAGGTGAGGCATGTTGTAACTATGTGGCTTGAAAGGATAATTGATTCTAACTCCTTCAATAAGCCGTTAACCCCTTGGAGTATTCTAGAGCGGGGGCTGGTAGTTAATACCCCCTGCCTTCCGTAAAATGTCAGAAAAGGTGACGGCTGGTGTTCATGGATGACGGCACAACGGGCATGATGTTGGTTCTGAGTGGGTGGTTTAAACACATGGGGGGGGGGGGGGTGTAATATCATTATAGACTTCAGCACAGCAATCCAGTATATGTATACGCCACTTGCCCGTAAGTGAAATATTGGCAGGCACAATGTCTTATTGCGGTGATTACTCACGAAATGGTGGCTTTCAGTTAGCCAACAAGATTGTTCGGACTTTTTTGATGAGTAATAATAAAAACCGAATTGAAATAAAATGAAATGACAAATAATAAGGTCTGCAAATATCGTTACAGTCCCGCTATGGTTTTTGGAGATCAATGTTTGTTTGTTGTTCGTTCGTTCCGTAATGTGATCACCCCATACTGTACACATGCAGGTTAAGTCAAATAACGGAATTGACAGTCCAACTCTGGTCAAAGTCTTTCTCTCCCCCCCCCCCCCGTCATTTGTTTTTGCTGTTAGTGTGCGAAGGGAACGCTTACATTGTGTCTTGTAATATCACTTTTCCATCAAGATAAATATTAAAAGAAGGCGTTCATAGCAACAATAAAGCTAATGTCCTCTTGCCTGCTGAGCATTAATGGTATAGTCTGCATAGAAGGTGGAGGCAAAAATCCAATAAGAGTCCAGTCCTTTTAGCATACCATGTCAGTTGAGATGCTAACATTTAAATTGGATTTTTTTTTTTCATGCTACATGGCACATTTCGCGCAGACGATGGCATGGTTGTGTTCAGAAGATTATGCTTATCACATTATATTCTTATTCGTGATAATGGTGGATGTTCTCAATATAGTTTATTAAAAAAATTCTTATTGGCAAGCATCATAATGTTCAAGTGATTAGATGTTATTATACGTGTGTGTGTGTGTGTGTGTGTGTGTATGATATTATATACATATACACATAAAAACCATGATATTAACATATGTGCATATATAGATATATGTATGCCCATACAGTCATATAAATATATACATATACATGACTATGCATAGGATTTAACGTATTACATATAGGCCATTACACATGTAAATACAAATAAAAGCATGATTAAACACGTAGTACTCGTGGTTGTCAATAATTCCACTGCGAGATAAATCCTCGACGCATACATCTATATGCAACATGCAATGCTGTAAACTCTGATCGTATGGGGACAAATCAAATTCTCTGGTTTGCTTTTATCATCTGAAAATAACTCCGAATGTGCTGGTTGTCATAGATTATGCGGAAGATGTGCAATCGTGTTTTTGTCTTTTGATGACGTCAGCACGACGACCTGTACGAGTGGCAAGACCTAGTTGTTGATCGAGACCCAAAAGTTATTTCTGCACTAAACTCACACTATGATATCCAGTAAATCCTTTTCTTTGCTTTTTGGTAGTATACAGACCTAAACAAAAGGTCAAGTCGAGTAAATTGGTCACGACATTCTGTGCTAGTCGGAACGGATTTGATAGTTTTTGCCAGATATAACACCTGCGCTATGCTATACATGTAGAAAGGTCTGAATTCCATACACTAGAGCGAATGCGATGAGATGCAATTTGCTCTGCGCAGTTGTCCCCAGCATAGTCGCATGCAGGAGGAACGATCTTCATTAGATGCTGAGTTGTTCGCTAAAAATCTCCACCACACGAAGCACGACAGCGCAGAGGCATCATCCAATTACATTCCCTTCTCCTTCACAGGCAGTTCATTTTTCATCGAAAGACGGAATATGTAAGCATAAACTGAAAGGGTAATTTCGTGTGTGTGTTCGTGTCAGGTTTTGCTGCAAACACAAGGAGAAGGGATTTTTCCATCTGTTTTCTTTTCGCCTGGAAGACTGTCCATCTGCGATTCTGAAAGGAGTGGAAGCAGTCGTTTAGCAATCTATCGGTGGGGAGGCCAGTCCTTTGTTTGTCGCGCAGTGGGTTCTCTTCTTTCACCTGATCCGAGTGCAGTGTGCTATGAGCGTCTGACTGTGTGTTGAAGACTTGACTTCGCACACTGAGCAGTTACGGCGTTTTCTCCGGCGATGGCTACCTGCGTGCCACAATGGCTGCTAACATGCCTTCTCGTTGCAGCGGCTCTGCTCGCCATCGGGGCCCGGGAAGCGTGGGCGGAAGGCGTGAGGACTGCAGACGCTGTGGACGCCATTAAAGCTGGTCGACAACAATTCCTGCAAGGGTTGAGAGGAGCTCTGGCTGCAGTTGCAGCACAGAAGGAGAACTTGGCCGAAGAACTACTCGCTGACTTTGCAGAGGAAGAAGAGGAAACACTTGACGAGGAACTTGCTTTGTTAGATCCCCCTAACGTGAAGACATCTGATATAAGATTGCCTGATGCCTCCATCAAGACGGTAAGCGGTTTCAAAAAGATGACAGTTGGTTTGGGGTTTTTATGTCAGATTTTAGATCCATATATATTTGGATAATGTCTCCAGCATTGACAAGATAAGCAGTCAAAACAGACAATAATATCTTCAGTATTAACACGATTCAAAGCAACAACACTCAAAGCAGACAACGGTTCGTTGCAGGTAAAGAAACTAAAGACAATCTCTGTCTAAAATCAATAATACACTCTGCAGGCAAGGCCTACTAATCATGAAGCAAATCACAAATAACATTATCCGTCATGAAACCTTGACAAATACGAAATATCAAGACGACTATTTCATAATAAGTATTCATCACTACCGAAAAGAGAGATACATATTAAAGCTAACAAGACATGGGGTCGTCGTCATGGCAACTAAAATATCGGAAGGTAGTGGAAAACCCTGAACAATCGAGTAACACAGAAAACTGAAGGAGAGAGCGGAAAAGAGAAGAGAGAGAGAGAGAGAGATGAGGAAAGGTCAAGGTAATGCATTATTAACAAAGACCAGGAGTGTAAACACATTTCCCATACATGGAAACCTGATCGATCTTCTATAAAGATACCTACCATAATAGATAATTAAAAAAAAATATTATTCATTTTTATATGTTTGAATTGATCATCACCCCATAGGTAAAGTTATTTTTGTGTACATGATTATGATGTAGCTCCAAATTACTTATCACAATTACTTTCCGTTCTCTTCTCTCCACTTCTTTCCGCTCAGATATTTCTAATCTTACCCCATCGTACTCATCATGCTATCCTCCTTGGTTTGATGTTATTATACATACTCAAGGTTTAAGGCATGTTTTCCTTTAATATTCCTTTAGTTATATAAAAAAGAAAAAAAAAGAGAAGTACAAGACTCAACATCGGCCCAAGGTCATTTATCCCAGTCAGGCAAACTGCCTATGGGGAATACAGTCGCCTCCCCTAAACCTTAAAATGCGATGTTCTTGTATGTAGGCCTACACGTAATTGTATCTATTCCTTTCAGTACTCCTGGGCCCCATTTCACAAAAGGTTGTCATGATAGCAACTCTTGCTGGAATGGCAGTTGTCATGGTAATGACAAGAATGCAACTTCCTGATTGGCTGTTGGTATTGGAAGTTACCATTCCAGCAAGAGTTGCTATCCTAACATTTCTTATGAAACAGGGTCCTGATTTGCATTTCATGAGAATTTTATGGTTAATTTGTTGTAATATGAGTCATTTCTACAAGAAAAGAAATAAAACAAGTTGAAACTAAGACGATTACAGATTGTTGCAGTGAATGGGTTGATTCAAACGGAGGTGGACTTAATTTTAGCCTAATAGAAAGAGGAAAGTATTAAAGGAAAAGGTGGTTAGTTGGATCGTTGAATTGTATAAGATCCAGCTTAGGAAGCTTGGCACTAGCATGCAACGTTGAATTATTTTCACGCATTCCCTGACAAAATATGAATGAGGCATTCTGTGCGTGACGATTCTACGACACACATTTATTGTGATATTTACGTCTCTTACATATTTATATCTGTCTCCATTAAAGGACAAGTTCAACTTCATTAACATAAGGATTGAGAGAATGCAGCAATATTAGTAGATCACATCAGTGAAAGTTTGAGGAAAATCGGACAATCCGTTCAAAAGTTATGAATTTTTGAAGTTTTTGTGCGGTGACCGCTGAATGAGAAGACTACTGTAGTGTATGATGTCACATGCGTACAACAATACAAGGAAAACGTAAAAGAGAATTTCACAAAATTTCATCTTTTGAAAAAAGTACACATTCCCTTGACTCGTTACTGACATATGTTATGGGTGATATTATTCCCATTGCCTTTAGAAAGAGGCAAGTCAAGTGCTCTTTTATTATGCGAAAAAAAGTGAAAATATGTTGAATTTTCTTTACATTTTCTTTATACTGTTGTACTCATATGACATCACGAGCCTTAGTAGTCTTCTCATCCAGCGGTTCCAACACAAACATTTTAAGAATTCATAACTTTTGCATCGATTGTCCAATTTTCCTCAAACTTTCACTGATGTGTTCTAAGATATTGCTGCATTCTCTCAATTCTTATGTTTATGAAGGTGAACTTGCCCTTTAACATTCGTTGCCACACAAAATTGTTTATCAATACTTAAACAACCCTCTATTTACTTCTCAGCCTGACAGTTTTCGACACTATAAATGAGGTATAGGCTGACCTATTCTAAAACGTTTTGTCTCTTGAACAAATTGAACTTCATCTTATTTCTGTATTGCGGAGTTACGCTTTGTAGTAATAATTTTTATTGTGCCCTCCCTGCGGTTGTTAAGTGGTATACAATCTCTAAACTCTATTGTGCACAAGAACGGCACTAGAAAAAGCCACACATTATGTTGCACCATAGAATAGTGACCGTGGAAAGGTTTTAATTAATCTTGAAATGTCATGGGGACAACTTAAGCTGCCGAGACACTAACAGGGAAAATTTACGAAATCAACAGGGATGTGCCTTCAAATATAGCCTAAAATGAAGCATAAAAAAAACACACAAGAACAGAAATCGCAGCATAGCTGGACTGAGAAGATAATGTCAGAATGATTAGTAAACAACCTTATACAGTCCTAAATTAGCGGGGCTTCGCTATTTTCTCTTTAAAGATGACAGAACTTAATAACAGACAGACGAAAGGCATTTTTTTTTATTCAAAAAGATCTCAAATATCAGACAGCAGAATGCTGGAAGAGATTTTGAAATGTGAAATAATTCATCATCTATGAACTTTAGCAGGAATCAAAAATCATGTTTGACAAAAAGAACATAATCTGCTAGAAAGGCCCAAAAAATTATACGGGGAAAGAAAATATCTTCACTTCGGAGAACTTATGTAAAAAAAAAAAAAAAAAAAAAAAAAGGTAAGCATTTGACGCATTATAAGAGGATATGTTGAACAATGTTCATGTACCTGGGCCAAAGAGAAGGAAGTGAAGAAAAGAAACAAGAAACTATGAATTATGAGTAGGCCCTATTTGAGATCCTTCATTGACATCAAGTAGCATAACAAAATATTGGGAAAATTAGAAAACAAATGCCATCTATATTTGCCGAACATTCACTGGAAAAAAAAGTAATCTTTAATTCTCTCTTCTATCTAATAATAAGATAAAAACTCTCTTCTTTGCCTTATTCCTAACATGACGCACTTGAAAGCACTGTTAGAATAAAACACATATTTGTCGGTCAACATTGTATCTCACACAGAGTTTTAATGACGTTACAGATTCTTGAATATTGATATCAACTGTGGGAGAAATACACGTTATACATTTTGCAACCGATTGATTACAGCTCGGCGGACAAAAAAAAACAACAAAGATATATGATGAAAAATATAGCTTATACTGACATTAAGAGGAAAGAAGAAAGTAAAAATACTTCATGGCAAAAACAAAAGATATTGATGTAATGATGACAATAGTAATAGTAATCAAAAGAGTATTGTTACAATGACAGTTATTATAGTGAGCATTTTCGATATACATTTACTAGACATAGATATGAGACAATGATCAGCAGGCCACGTAAGGAAAGAGAAGAGGAGAAAAGAAAATAAGAAAATATGACCTATTGCTTAAATATAAAAATCAATAATGTCTCACATCTTGAAATGAAGAGTTTTGCACAAGAGAGTCGGCTCTAATAGAACAGTGTCCGTTTGGATTCAATGTTAATGTACAGTGCCTAGAGACGTCTGGGTGCTATGGAATCAATTATTTTCTAGTAAATGAGCATGATCAAGTTCCTTTGGGTAACATAATCCCGATAATTAGCTCAAAACTTTCATCTCATCCTGATGATTTGCTGTACTCACGTTTTACAGCCTAGAATCTTTTACGAAAAGTATTTTGCTATCTGAATTATTGACAGACTGAAAATAAAATCAAGGAAGTAGGACGGATGTGGTTGTCACAAGGTTTTAATCAAGTAGCGTAGGAAGCAAGGATACGTCTGCATGCAAACAACGAGAGAAATTCGGCGTAGCATAGCCTAGTATTCCCTCGGGACTTCTCGGGATTGCTCTCCTTTAAACACTCACTGGATTCATACAGGATGCGCAGTGATTACCAATGGTTTTGGGAAATTTAAAAAGAAAGATAAGTTTTCTTTCTTCTTTTTTTTTTTGGGGGGGGGGGGGCTAAACACACATGAATTATAACTTTCTACTGGAAACTTTCAACTCCAAGGAAATGCCAGTGTTCTTGTTTTTTTCTATAGAGAAACTGCTGCTCTGTTTTCCTAAGTTTAAATGTATATGCTTTAATTTGGACTGACAAAAGAATCTCAAGGTTAAAAGGGAAGAGATTAGCTTTTAAAGTATTATGTTTAAAGGCTTGTATGCTCTGAAATATACTTTGTACTGACAAATGAATCTAAAGTTTATAGAGATTATAAGATTAGCATTGAACAAGGCCAAATCCGTACCTTGAATGTACTGCTCATATGCGATTTTTCATTTCCTGTTTAGCGAGAAGAGAGTTGATCTAAATATCAGTAGTTTTTATAAATATCAGACATTCAATGTGACTTTCTGAAAAAGTCACATTAGGGCAAATGAACTTTGGACGAGTAAACTAATGTTAAAAACAAAAGTTTTACCACATAACAGCAAACTACACATCTTATACATCTACATAACTATGTACACACACACACCATACACACACAAACACACACACTTTGGCCCCCCTCATAGTTGCTGCTTGCTTATATACAGGTCTCTCATTGATTATCAAGCCTTTGACGTCTTCTTTTGAAATTTTTTTTTTTCAGTAATTGAACGCATTGGTGAAGGTCTTTAATGGGGCGAGACGTGATGTTTTCATGATTCTGAATTTAATTGCAAAACGAAAAAAAAAAGTCAAGAAGAAACTACAAACAGAGTTAGACGAACATGTTTAAGTCAAGGTCCTTGTTGGCCTTGGTTACATATAGGTGCTCTGATAGAATTACTCCGCGTGTTATTGATAAGACATGACCTCCACCCACGCAATGTCAGCGAAAAGAGGGAAAGTAGTCTCGGCTGTAACCAGAGGCAGGAGATTTTTGCGTGCCGTTCATGCAATTAGCCGACGCACCCGCTGTGCGGCTTGGACAGATTTGACGCTCCTCATGGAGGTGACGCAAGGCTCATTAAGGGAAAAAATGCGATAGCTACCACACAGTGTTTTTGTAAATTAGGAGTGAATGTACGTCCAGTTATCACAAGGACTTCTGTTCTAATGAAAAGCTGCTGCATAAGATGGACGCGCACCATAGAGGTGTAATGTTTTTAGGACGCCACGCGGTGTACTTCAAGAAGCGTTTTCACAGTTTTAAGTCACCTCCGAAGGACTATAGGCGATGAGAATAAAGCGCTTTGCCTAGGGGATTCGATCAAGGGAACTCGTGATTGCAATTCCTCATAATGGCTCCATCAGCTCCTCTTCACCCTACTATTAATGAGAATTGAAAAGAATCAAGAAATGTCGTCTGTGTGTGTGTGTATGGAAGGGGGGGGGGGGGCAGCTGACCAGTAAAAATGGGGAGGGTCCAGAGTTGTCTTGCAGTGGCATAGAGAAAAAAAACTCTTGAATTTCTATATGGGTTTGTGTTCTTCTTCTTCTTTCTTTTTTTTTATACAGATAACCTTTAACCTTTTTAGTTTCCAAAATGTGTATTTCTTGTTATCTATTGTTTAAAGCCCAAAGTAAGGATGTGTGTGTGTGTGTGTGTGTGTGTGTGTGTGTGTGTACGTGTGTGTGCTTGGGTGAGCCATCCCCGACCCATGCTCGTGATAGTACATTGTAGCATGGGAAGGGGGAAAACGATCAAAATGAAAAGAAACTACTTTTTTTTTATCAGAATCAGTCCATGCGTCTTAGAGATTAATGAGATTAACTGTTCTAAAAAAAATAGGGGTGGCGCAGGACAAGACATAATGTAGAGGCCTCCAGATCAAATAGACTTTGGGAGGATATTGCATATTCGATTGTAATGACTCTGTGTTGAAGGCAAATACTGCTTGATCGCCTGATTAATGAGGCACACGATGGCAAATTTCAAAACTAATTTGCGTAGGCGGTTTCAATTTGTAGCTGATTAATAACGACGTATATCGCTTGCGAAAACTGGAGGGTCCCTTAGATTGAATTGGGGTAAAAACTGGACTGATCTCTTTCAAAAAAAAAGAAGAAGAAGAAGAAGAAGAAGAAGATTCCCTCTTATCCTGTATCTGTGGTAAAATACTTCAGTGGATATGCAGGCATTCCTCCATTCTGTGTGAAACGAGTATGTTCGCACAGTTAAGACATCAGAATTAAAATCTTCTCTGAGCAGAATCGATGTATCCTCTTCCCTATACACGTCACTTTCCATATTTCACACAATATCAACCAATTGAGTAGCTAATATTATCGTTGTTGTTTTTTAAATATATATTTGAAGGATTTTAACAAAAAGCAAATTATCCTATATACAATCTGGCATTGATGAATTAACGTTTGCCTTGAATATTCATTTACCAAGTTTGAAATATGGATCCTCATCCAGTTTCCTGTATGTGGAAGTTATCAATTCTTTATGAACATGACATACTGCCATGACAGGACATGGGTGTTCGTAACTCGATGGTTATTGTCTGCGTTTGATATTGATAAGGAGCCCATGAACCTATTATAGGCTCCAGGCGAAATTGTATAATACTCTTAGGGACTATATATCTCAGTTTGATGAGGGCCACAACAAAACAAAGAATACATCGGGGGGGGGGGGGGGTGTTTCATCAATTTAGTCAGCGCTGACAAGTTGTCAGTCTCTGACAATTTCAGGAAAATCCTTGGTTTTGGTTGGCTGAGATGCTCTGGTCACTAACTGTTACCATGGTGATTGTCAGAGACTGACAACTTGTCAGCGCTGACAACTTTCATGAAACGGTACCCAGACCTTTTAAGTGAATGGTCATAACGTTGTCTTTATATCAGGGAGGTCGCCTCACCTCCCTGCTTTATATCCCTCATCGCCAAGGTCTACACTGGTATAATTATACGGAAAGAGATGTGAAAAAATAAACAGCATAAATAGTTATTTGGCTGTCTTTGACACTCCCTCCTCAGGTCCCCAAGCAGTGTATTGCGAAGGTGTTAAAATCCCCAGCTATTATAAAGACCATGGCTGCATTAATACTGCAAACCTATAGATACCCGTATTATCATACACAGACGCTCGCGGATCAATGGGGAATCATTGTGACGTCACCGTTTAACGATAATTTTCATACGTCTTGACGTCATACGTATCCTCTGTTACCTGACAATGGAGCTCATCTTTGTCACGTGATCAAATTAGCAAATTCGTGCATGGCAATGTTTTGACGAAGCCCTAGCATGGTTTCGTATAATCAAGCTTCCCTCTGCCCTATAGTTGGGAAAAAACTATGGCCTCTTTCTATTATTTCTTTATTTTTGCCCTTGTTGTGTATTGCATATATCGTTTTGTCTTGTCTTGTCTTGTCTTGTCTCCACTCATGTTTGGGTTCTTCGTAGACTTTCGCAGCAAAAAACAACAAAAACAAAAACAAAAACAAACAAATAAAAAATGACAACATTCATTTTTTCGTACGCATTCCTCAGTCGTATTGAATAATGAAGTGAGTTAGTTTAGTGACCAAAGAATGCCAAGATTTGAATTCGACGTTTCGCTTCGTGTCAAAAAAAAAAAAAAAAAAAAATGCATGGGACTGTATAATCTAGGGGTTCAGTGTGTGTAAATATCATTATTCATTGACATATAGGGATGCCATTTCATGTCTACTGAAGGGAATAGTGAATACTCAGTAATCATCATATTTGTGATTTATCAAGCACGCGCTGATATAGTTTAAAGGAAACCAAAACCCAAAGAGAAATGTGGATTGAGTGAAAGCAGCAACATTAGAAGAACACATCAATGACAGTTTGAGGAAAGTCGGACAATCGATGCAAAAGTTATGAATTTTTAAAATTTTTGTGTTGGAACCGCTAGATGAGGAGACTACTTGAGGTTATGACATCATGTGTGGGCAACAATATAAAGAAATTATAAACCGAATTCCACAAAAATTCCCTTTTCTGGCATAATAAAAGAGCACTTGACTAACCGCTTTCAGAAGGCAGGGGGAATAATTGCTACCTTTAACATATGTCAGTATCAAGCTGATGGAATGTGTTATTTTCATGAAAAATGATTTTTTTTTTTTGTGGAATTCCCTTTATATTTTCTTTATATTATTGTCCACACATACGTCATAATCTCTAGTAGTCTCCTCATCCAGCGGTTCCAACACCAAAACTTTAAAAATTTGTAACTTTTGCATCGATTGTCCGATTTTCCTCAAACTTTCACTGATGTGTCCTACTAATGTTGCTGATTTCACTTAATCCACATTTCTCTTTGGATTTTGGTTTCCTTTAACTATAGTGTTTATCATAAGCACCGTAGTCGAAAAACGATTTTGCAGTCATAATTTTTGATACGCAATACAATGAGGTAGCTTAAAAGGATAATAGTATTAAAGTGACGCCAAGACAAAATATCACACAGATAATGATGAGATTTCTTTGTACTTTTTTATTTTTTCTATTTTCTTCAGATAAAAGGGTTTGAGTTCGAGTTTGGGTTTGAGTTTATTTTATTTATAAAGACCTGCTTTAAACTAGACAGCTGTTTTTCATTTAGTAACAGAGGACATACACAGCGAATTTGTAAACGTATACAATCATATACAATAAATGACATCCATGTAACAAGTTACTACACCAACGCAAAACAGTTGAAAAAATCAGTGCAAAAAAACAACAACAACAAGAACACAACATTCATGCATATTCGCAGGCATTACAAAATAAACAGGTTGATATCTATGTAGCCACTCGCTTTAATTTCCGCTATAACTTCAGAACACTTTCGTGAAACTTTTTTTTTTTTACGTTGCCGATGATTCTTAAATTACCAGAAAGATTATTGAAAGATTACATGTTGTAAAATAAGATTATTAGATTATTATCAAAATGTGGTTTGGAATCACAATACGAGTATTTGGCATATTCAAGTTTCGGATTTTGATTATAAAACTTAATAACTTAAGTTGAACACTGCTTGTTCATGTGTAGATTGAGCAAATTGAATGCTGTCAATTCACACTAATAAGTCTTATTAATTCAGTTACTTTGTGACAAAGTGATTTTCGGACATACGGAACCTCTACTTTTCACGTATTATGGGCACTCAACTCGTCCTGCGATGTCAAATGACAAGATTAAACAGTGTCTTTTTTCAGTGTAAAGTCTATTCAACATTATTGACAAGTCACACTGAAAGAAAAATTCAGGTGTTGTCAAAAGTATGTTAATGATGCTCAAATAAATAAGTTTTGTAATAGGATACACACACAAACACGCACACACAAACAAAAACACATACTGAAATATCTAATTCACTACATCTGTATATTCTATGACACAAATAAAAAATAACCATTTCCCCTCATTTTTACTTGCATTATTTAGATTTCTGGTCAGTTTCCCTTTATTTGCTCTATGGAAATGTATATATATATATATATATATATATATATATATATATATATATATATTGTATATCATATAATATAATTTCATCACTTAAAGATTTCTTTTTTTGTCATGACCTTAGCGTAAAATACAATATGAGACTTTAATACACCGATGCTTTCGATAATTGCTGCACAATGTATCATAATACTCTTAGCCGATTTTAGCTATACTCTTATAACTTATAGTTTGCATGGAAGACTAGCCAGCCTGCTGGCAGTTCTGACTGGGTCATCACAACTGTTAATTTCATCTTTGTCCATATCTGCTTTTAATACCGTTAATGTATCTCATTTTGTTTGTTTTCCTTTTTGGTATTACTCTGGTTCAGCAAATAGATGAATGAATAATTCCACTTATTTTCATTTTCATCATCTGCATTGTCAATGACCTCGATGAACAAATAAAACGCGCTTTCGGAGTTCTTAATCTATGTATAATTTAGATATTGACATTGCACGTAAGTATAATGATGGATTTTGTTGTTGTTGTTGTTTCATAAGCTCTTTATGGCAGGGGGCATAGAAAATTTCTAGATTTTTAGAAAGAGAAATACTATAGTCACCGCGGGGAGAGAAATTTATCGTCCAATTGTGCTCGCTTCTCGAGCTGTCTGAATTACTTTGTGACGTCTTCCAATGTTGGTGATTGTTTCTAACAGTCATGCGACTGGCAATATCCAGTCCATACAGACACGGTCATTTCACTTTTTGACAATGGTTATGCCATCTTCTTCTCTTTGGGAAAAAAACAACTACAAAATAAACGATAGAAGCGATGACATCTGGCACCTTTGCCATATTTCATCGCAGCAATAAAGGAAATAGTCTCCAATATCAATTTCGATGTACGATTATATTTGAAATAATATTGAACATCGAAAACATTTCATAACAAGCACATGTGTGTGTGCTTTTGAGTGAGAGTTCGTGTGTGTGTCTGCACGCGTGTGTGGTTTGCGGGATGTAAAATTTATGTGTTTTCGTGACTATCCCTCCTTTGGTGGTGTGGGGTTTTTGCGTGTGAGTGTGTGTGTGTGTGTGTGTGTGTGTGTGTGTAAGTGTACGTATTTGCATGTTTAGACCGCAAGCTATCGATTTTGCAGTAAATACCCACCTGGTTTGTGTTTTTGTTTTTGTTTGTTTGTTTTTTTCAGCGGAGAGATAGAACCGATTAAGGGTGGCTGCATTTACTTTGGACAAAGACGTATGGGTTGATGAAGGATAAAATCTGTTGATAACATGGTTGGTTAATCGTGTGAATGCATGGTAATGGTAATCATTAGGCGGAGACTCATCCATCTTCAGCTGGGTGCAGGGACGCGGAAGAACTATAAGGTCGCATGTTCACCTACTTATCTCGTTGTGTCTTTAATTCTTTGATGTGAAGATTGTGAAAGTTATAGGCGATACTGCCATCATACCTATTCTCATTGTTATTAATCTACGAGTAAATTGTTATTGGCAGATTGTTTTCAAAATAGTGAGAAGAACGAAATACTTGGTAATTGTACGAAACATGCCCCAGAGTTTTGAACTTAGGCAGTGTTTGTTGATATAAATTATGAAAGGAATTTATAGGAATACTATAGTTGGGATGATAAATCATGTATTACAGGGATTCCATTCCTGTTTGTCTACCTCTTTACTCTTATCGAATCCTCCGATCGCATTTAACCAGTTTTGTCTATTGTGCTATCGTTATGTTCACAATATCATCTTTTCACTTTTTACAATTTCAGAGTGTGAAAATTGAGCGGAAAACTGGAACAACAATAACGGCAATGATAATGTTGATAATGATAAAAAAAACATCGACACACACACACATTTCGCGTGTATCTTTCTTTATCTAAACGCGGAATATTCCATTTCTTCACATTGATCGTCTGCATCCTCCCTCTTATGTAGCAATACATGCTGACCGTCTAAATGGGTGTTCTTGCAGGAAAAAAAAAAAAAAAAAGAGAAAGAAAATCTATCGGCAGTATGTGGGGGGGGGGGGGGGATCAGCCTCCCATCCGGTGTCGTTCAACCCCATAATCAAATATTATAGTACTCGCGCGCAAATGAATCGGATGTGGTCTTGTAGGGGCGTGTATATGCTACTGTGCCTCCCTTAAAGGCGGATTAATTTCACGATTTTCACGCTGAATTCCATTCACACCTGCATGTGCACAATAAATCTCTCGCTGTGTTCTTGTGAGGCTAACACACTATAATAATACAGTAGTTAACTCACTTGTGAAATTTATGTAGGGGCTTTTTGCCACACTCCATCAAGGCGGTGTCGATATTATGTATACATTTTTTTTTTCGGATCCAGTTACATAACGAAAAATCTTTTTCACAGACATTTTAAAGGCAGACTATGAGAGCTATACGTTTCTGCTATCTACACTCTTAAAACATCCGAGTCAGAACTGATCCGGAACTGGGTCCGTTGGGGTCACACACCGTTCCGGGTTAGAAATGACAAGGAATGGGGTCAGATATGACCCATTCAGAGTCATGAATTGGGTCAGGGTGACCCCATTCGGCGTCTTCATGACCAAATTCCAAATCATTTTTGACCCGGACTGGTGTGTGACCCCAACGGACCCAGTTCCTGGTCAGTTCTGACTCGGATGTTTTAAGAGTGTAGTATATATATATATATATATATATATATATATATATATATATATATATATATATATATATATATATATATATATATATATATATATATATATATATATATATTTCTATTACCACCAGGAGAAACTGTGATAAGGACGTCGACGCGTAACAAGATGAGGTGATACATGATCTCATACGGGTGGACTATGGTAATACCTATTCAAACTCCCTTCAATTCCTTCCCCCTGCCTTTAAAAAAGAAAAAGAAACAAAGCTATCTACAGAATATGACGGTACTCAAGGCACTCAAGACAAATATGACTCTGACAGTATTGAGAAAACAGTTTCAACTGATGTTATATTGTATCATATTGTCTTCTATTTATGAATTTAATCAAGTTTTGTAAATGATAGCTCAAAACCGGGCCTCATGTACGACAAGCTGTATATAATTATGCATATATAGCTTTATTGTAGAACATTTTATTTGTGTCTATTTGTATCTGGTGATCTTTTTACTGTTGAAATGATAACAAACAAAAAAGAGCAGGCACCATTCCAAATCCGATCCATCAGTCCTCTGCAATCTGTGGTCTGAGATTTAGCCGGCCTTGCTACAAGTAGCTCAGGCTCATGATAGGTAATTCCCGCCAAAGCAATACAGGAGAGCAGACAACCATGGGGAATTTAAGAAGGAAGTCTGCAATGTTGTGTTCATGACTTTAAGAAAAAGGTCAGATCTCACTAACTTAAGCCAACGCATTATATATAGCATAAAGCCATATGCCAAGGGAATGTTGGGAAAGGTTACCTCACTCGACAAAATTGATGTCCATTTGGGCATGCACTATCAATCGCTTTTCACTATGGTGCGTTTAGGGTACGGACCCATGGGCGACTGAATGCTTAAAATCAGTGCTGCGATGCTTGTGTCCTTTTTCACAGCACTTTGGAGAAAGCAATTTTCTTGGATAGGCCTATCTATATAAACCAGTTAAAGTGCGGGATTGTTGACATATTATTTTACGTTCGAATGAGAAAACCTCACGAGTACCTCCATGTTCTGTTTCAGATAATTGTAAAAACTTTAAAAAAAGAAAGACAGTTCACTATATAGATCTCACTTGGTGCTCGATACTATGGTTGATTTTTTTTTTTCTCAGGTCCTTGTTGGCCTTGTAGCCGAGATGCTGAAATGTTAATTTCTAAAGATCAAAGAAGGCACACATCTATTTACCTATTTACCTATCATAGCTCTCATTGGATCGTACGTCTGGAGAGAATGAAGTAGAGGGGCATTCCAGACAATTCATACAATCTTACATCATGTATCGTTAGTGCCATATATAGATTTGTGGGATTCATTGTGGTCCTTGAGCAGATAAACCACCACTCTGAAAACTTCAAATCATAAAACTGAACAAGGATGATGACTAAGAGACTCTCATATTCCTGTAACGTAGCAATGCAATTCCATTACAATATTACTTGCTTTACAAGTTCACCAGAGTAGAATTTATGCATGCTTTCATCTTTTGTTCTGCTTCCTTTTTAGCGTCCAATCATGCATTCTTATGTGAACCTGCTATGTCATCATCCTTGTTCATTGCGATTTGTCATTAATTTCTAAAACATTCTCATTTCTCATACCAATCACCATAAATTCAGAAACTCTCTACCCTGTATAACTAATTTATAGATGTTCAAAATGCAAGCCTAAAAATCATCTGGACGTCTCCATTAAAAACGTAGCTATTCCACAGCCGAGGCGTTCGAAGACCTGGAGATACTAAGTACCTATAATCGAATTATGCCTGTAACATACAATGTACCTATGTTTGTAAGAAATAACCGAGTTGTTTATGATGGAAAGCTGAGTATAGAATACAGAACACTTTTGTTCTCTCTCCTTCTGATCTTTATTGTTATAGATAAATTTTTTTTCTTTTCTTTTTTTTCCCTTCTCCATTCTCTTGGACTCTTCTTCGTATTCCAATGAGATTGCTAGCGCTGTCAATTTGATTAGGCACACAATCTCTGAAGCTCGTCTCACGTTGATCTTCCCTTTCTTCCCACAAAAAGACTTTTTTTTTTTCCAAGCAAGCTTATCACAGCCCATCAGAGCAATGCTCATGAATAATGTATGGCCATTTCACTTGAGATAACTTGTATCCACAAAAGCCCTCGCCGCGCGGCGTGAGCGTAGCTCTTTTTCTATAGATCAATTATTGCCTGAAAATGCGATTGTAGGGCCTATAATCCGTAGTTTATTTTCATCTAAATCAAGATTTCTTTGTCATCATGGAAAAGTAACACAAGGAATCAATCCCAACCCCCCCCCCCCCAAACAAGCAAACAAATATTAAAGCAATCAAACACCCAAACAGTATGTGTAAAAAGTGAAAATGTAGATTATAGACAGATAATCAGGTTTGGTTACTGATATAGGTTTTACTTAACACAGTGCTGTCATATTTGAGAACTGATAAACCAACATTAAATTTTAGCCTTTATTACTTTGCATTTTCAGCACAGGATAAAAAGGGACATCCGGGTATTTTCAGCCCAGTAATGGCGGACGTGCGCACACAGAGCTTTTTTTATATCGAGAGCGTACTGCGATATGACACTCCTATCAATCTCTGTGATAATAGTCGATTAGTTAAGAGGCCGGAGGTGGTGCAGTGTGACATGTTTTGAAACCATGTCATTATCTTATATCCCCTAAAGTGCATGATAAACATGAATCACTTGAACCCATTTTACGAAGATGTCTGCCAGTAATAATGAAGATGCTGTTGAGGTGGGTGTTGATAGAGTATTTGAAAAGGGGCCTGCAACTATATCTTCATGGGGTTTCTTGAAAACATGATCATTATTCCATGAATAACTCATTGTGTACATGTGTGCGTGTAATGGTGTGCGGGTGTTTGTACGTATGTGTTGAGTGTGTGTGTGTGTGTGTGTGTGTGTGTGTGTGTGTGTGTGTGTGTGTGGAGGTAAATAAACGTGACTTTGTTATATATAATTCGCTATTTCCCTAACCCAGTTTCATATGATTATGACTGCTGACTGCAATGACAAATTTCGGATGATCTCCCTGACCAGTTTTAGCATTCTCGTGGACTGATCGGCATTTGGGAAATTAAGTCAGAAGCCTTATACACGTCAATGCTCCGTACGTTGTCCTATACAACACTGTCCTCGAACCACACCGAGAGTTTTTAATCCATATGGCCGAGCTTCCGGGACCTTTAATAATGTGAGAATGAGATTTCCAATGGCGAACAAGATGGATGAAGACCATTACCAGGAAAGCAAGGGTTCGACGCACGTTGAAGGCTATTACCAGACTGCAGAGAAAGGGTACATTTCATGTCATACAAAATAACGCGCAAGCGTGTGCGATGATTCTGCGAATGCTTAATGCCCAACGCAGCCATGTACAAATATATTTCATGCACAAATCGACTATTGAAGATATTAAAAAAGTGGTTTCCTCCACAAGGCATCCGATATGTACAAAGTGAGACGGATGCCAAATTTAGTAATAATTATAAGTGAAATCAGATGGAACGATATTAATAACTTTGCGAGGAGAGGGGGGTCGCCTACAAAATCTACTCTGGGCATAATGGCGTAGGAGGAGCACGTTTATGCGTGCATGCAATAGCGGCTGTGTAAAATCGAGACACTCTTATACCATCCCACGACTCCCATCATTCAGGTCGTTGTCTTCTACCATGCTCCTTTTCGTGTGATCTAGATTTGGGAATATGTGAATTTTCCATACAGCTTTTGATAAGCTCATGAAATATATATATAATATTATGTATGTGCATGGCCTATAATACATTGGTGTCGATCCTATAGATGAGGTGGTATGGGCTAGGGGCAGTGAATGGTCTAGATGGCATTATCAACCCCGAGCTATCCGCTATCCCCTCATTTCAATTTTTTTTTTTTTTATTTATCTGTACATGTTAGAAAGCATGAGAGATGAATCGCACTTTAATCCAGTAATCGAGGGGAATTCAGCTGCGTCTATTTTCATCATAAGATTTGCACCTCTGAATTTCACTGCATGTTTTGTATTGGAAAGAAATGAAATACATGTAGAACGTCGTACCCTATTAAGTGCATTTTTACAAAATCTGAGAGGAGTTTGCAAAAAAGAAGAAGAGGAATGTATACAATATAAGTATTACATATTAATATAATTATGTTTGTATACATTTTGATATACATAAGATATGCCGAGAGAAACAGAACTCTACTTTTTCTCCTGTGTTACTACTCTAAGAATAAGTTATAAATGGAGAGGATTTTTGAAAATTTTGCAATCACAAAAAAAAAACACAACAATGACAATATGAACGTAAAAGATTTCAAATGAAAGGATTGTGTACTCTTCTTTAAAGAAAAACGCTAACATTAAACAATCACAAGCCCTGCGATAAACAGATACAGCCCCAAATCATGGAAATTTGACTTTTTCAAACTTGATGGCCTTAAGGGAAGAGCGTGGGGCTTGTAACTCATTCAGTAAATGATACTTGATAATTATTTTCGCCATGATGGGAGAGAGTCACCAGAAATCCGTGCGAAATCACGGATCCAATTAAGAATAGATGTTTTGCGGAGGCCCGGCGGATTGATGAAATACACAGTCATGTGACACTCGTACAACCATGATAATTATTATACTGTTTCCCTGCGGCCGTTCCCCTTCTATAGACACAGCACAACACAATGCCGAGAAAACATCACCCACGCACAGTACATAAAATGTCATCATCATTATTGATTTTGGAAAGTTAGCTGCACAGATCCAGCTCAAACAGGTTTACTTTTTGTGCTCTTAGCTATTAATGGAAAGCACATCAAAACTGCAAACTTTGGGTCTTGTCTTTCGTATGTTCTTATGTCCTTTTTTATCCTCTTTATTTTTTTTTTACATAAAGTCTTTTTGTTTTGTATTTCTTCGTTTGTTTGTTTGCTTTTTTTTTCTAACAAGAGGAATGTGAGACTTTATCACGCTGTACGCGTCGGGCAAAATAAATATTTGAGTACACCAGATCAAAAGATGGTGCCGCTAGTTACCATAAACATTAAAATGGTTGACATAAAAATGAGGGCAAATATTTCATATATGTATATCAATCATTATATGCTACAGAAGTGTGTATTTGTTTTATTTAAAGAGTGAATAGACGTCAACAATACAGGAACTTCGTTTTGAGTTTGTTCACATGTTGTTATCCTGCATTCCCGTGATAACTAATTACGACTTCATAATCATTTCCATAATTCCATTTCATTGTGTGAGGAGCTGACATCGATTAGAGATGTTAATTTGCCGTGAATCAGCAGCTGAATAATTGTTAATGGTAAATGGTGTCAGCTAATCGATAACCTGTGCTGATTATGACGTCCTGGTAAGGATTAATTCTTTGCTGATTAGAAACACACACGCATACACACATACACAATCGCGTGCACAGACACACAGAGAAACACTTACGGAAACTTTCTCTTTGGTGCAGGGCGGAGACATCGAGTGCACTGGCACCTCCCTCACGGAAGCTCAACAACACATTGGTGAGTGATATGGATTAAGTTATCGTCATCGTTGTCATTGTTGATGTTGCTTGTACTCTTACAGAACATAAAGGAACAAACCCTCTAAAATCTAAGATTTTCTGTGATTCTGGGATCAGATCCCCCTATTTATTAAAAATGAATAAATATGTCAATCCATTCATTAATTCAGTCAGTCAGTCATTCACTTTTTTCCCACTTCCGACAAAAACAGATTTTTACAGAAATTAAGTGCATAACATTACAATGTACAAGAAACAAAATACATAAGCTTGAAAAACTTTATCGCTCTCGATTGTCCCTCTCCCTGTCTGTCTGTCTGTCTGTCTCTCTCTCTGTGTCTGTCTGTCTCTCTCTCTGTCTGTCTCTCTCTCTCTCTCTCTCTCTCTATATATATATATATATATATATATATAATATACATAATTTTGTTTAATTATATATACATATATAGCATATATTGAAATATGTATGATATAATATGTGTATGTATGTTTAAACATACATTTTGTATACTAGTATTTGATAATGTTACACCATGCTCTGATCTCGGCGAGATGTCGTGCCTCCGTAGGAAACCTTCACGTATAGAATGGAGTGCATACAATGTGCTGCCATTTTACACCGTTTTGTGACAGGACGCGCGACTTCAAGCCTGCATGGGCCCCTTAATAGACAGGAGAAAATGTTTCATTCAGTTGGGTCATTCTTTTTCAGGACATCTCGTTGGCGTTTCACAGCAATCGAGACTTAGGCAAAATTATCCCATGCATCACTGTCTGTTACAGCGCTCTCACGGAATGAAAGCAACAACAGCAACAACAAAAATTGTCTGCAGTTTGCAGCTTTGTGATAGTTTATATAAAGTGGGTTATGACTCGTACCCACAATCTTGATAAAAAATTGTGATGCTTTTACTAACTTAATAAAAAAGAGAGAAGCGCAAATCGTTTGAGGATTAATTTCTAAAAGGCAAACAGCCTTCCTGTTGCATTCTTATATTCAACAACTCGACGATATAGCAACGGAATGCAAAGCAAGCATAGTTCTGTTTTTAATTTACTCTTTTATCTTGACGGCATATTCAGTTTTAGAATAATCTTATTCTTCTAGCTCACTCATAAAATGCCAATGTCATCATTCAACCTCAATATTGATGTACATGATCATATAAATCATAACGACAATGGATGACACTCGCTTATAAATACTGGAGTTATCGTCGTGTTGATATCTTCATCATAATATTATTCACGTTACTGTTCCTAAAACGTACTAACTATAGACTTATGCTTATATCATCTCATTACAGACATGGAAATGAAAACAGAAGTTTCACAGGTTTTCTTGTTTTCCTTTCCGTTTGTTGTTCCTCTCGTAAATAAGATCGTATACCCGGGTCCCGTTTCATAAAACTTGTTATCAGTAACGTCTCTCAGATATCTATGACAAATTAGCGCTCAGCCAATCAGATGCAAGGATTTCAGTAGCTTATAACAACTAGCGTAACTTGTTTTTGATAACAAGTTTTATAACAGGGCCCCGATCTGTATTATTGTCAACCTGTCAACAGATCGAGTACACGATATCATTCACGGAAAGCAACAGCAAAAACAAACAAATGAATAAATGGATAAATGAATGATTGAATGAATGAATGAATGAATGAATGAATAAATGAATAAATAGATAAATAAATAATCATTTAGTATACTCCGCAAAACTAATTCATTTCATTCTTCAATGTCATGGATAAGAAAATTAAACAACGTATGTCATAAATAAGAAAATTAAACAACGTATTGTATTTTATATCTATATGATTTATTGATTTTTGGGAAAGCTTGATTATCATAGAAAATCTAATCTTACCATAATCTCTATGTTATTGGAGTTGTTTGTACATTGTATTCTTGAAAGAAAAAGTTACAGAAATGAATAAAAAGGAAAACTGAAATTGAAAATGAAAATAAAACCGAAAATATTTGTGCATCTTGGATAAAGTGAACTTGTCTATTTCTTCGCGTTTGTTTGTTTGCATGCAGTTTGTTCGTCATATTGCCATAATTAATGTTGACCAGAATCTCTCAAAGGCTAACATTTCAATAATCACAGAGTTGAAATGCACTTTCCATATTAAAGCGCAAATTCATCTCTCAATTCTTTGTTCCTGGAACTCTGGAACGTTTGGCAGTGGCTTTGAGTTTGACCAGATCAAGGTTTGTTAGGGTCCTTCGTTTTTGGCTTTGGCTATAAGCCTATACAAATTTCTTATAACTTATCCCTCTAACATTTATAACAAAGTATGAATAGTTTCTCTCGAAATACATTTTGGTGAACCAAACTACGCTGTCAACCTATACATTCTCACCTTATGTGGATTATAAAGCAGACCGCACATTCACGTCACAAGGTCGCTGATACATCGTTACCTCAAATTATCTCAGACGGGATAGACAGCTAATGGTCTGTGTCGTCCCGTAAAATCACCCTGATGGTCCTGTCTTAATAGTCACTGGTCTATATGTCTTCTCCATTCCCAGTCGGTTTCAGCCCGCTGATCAACCGGGAGTCGGTCATGCACATTGCTCTCTATGGTTGCCCGGACAAAGCGGCCAGCAATAAAGACTACTGGTAATCACTGCTCCGATTCATTTCGACACTTTAAAGATATAATATCTATATTACGTATTTGCGAAATTAATGATGTGCTACAGACAAATCCCTTGATTTCAAGTTTAGGGTGTAGACATGTTACATAACTTTAGGCGAGTCAATTCTTTGAATGGTCATTTCATCTGTAAAATATTTCTTCGTTACGCCAGCATAAGCTCGCGTTTCAAGCCATCGGCAGTGTATCAAATTAATGAATGTACTTTTGTATAGCAGGAATACAACAACGCAGACTCACATCAAATCAGTGATATCTACAACTTTAAAGCTGATAGTAAATTTCCGCCACTTTCATTGTGTAAAATGTTTTTCATGCTTTTTTTCTGAATTAATGAGATATTGTATCAAATAGATATTCAATTTGAAGAGACGGCCAACCACTACAAAAGGAGCATAATCTTATTTAATAATAAGATAATGACGTCAAAATAAAAATGTTATATAAGACATTAGTTGTACAACAGTATAAATATCAGTCATGTAAGTTATATATTGCACTGAACGATCTGTTGTTCTGCAGATATGAAAAATAGAAATACCAAATAAAATCATATCACATCAACTAGATATAGTATTGTATCACTGTTATTCCATTGTCTCAAGTTCTCGGCTCACTTAGAATATACATTAAAGGCTAGTGTCAATATCATTTGACGTTCCTTTCATGTTCTCTGTTAATGGCTTACTCGTTTTCTCTCTGTACATCAAACCCCTTTGGTTACAATCTGTACAGGCAGAGAAGTAACGAGAAATATCTTGTGAATGAACGAAAGTGTACAATACCCGATAATGACAATGAGAGTAGAGTCCGAGCTACACTGCTTCCCGTGTTGAAAACCAAATGATTTTGGACATCTGATGTATCCCCCTCCCCACATGCAGAATGACTATGAAACAAAAGTCTTTGTACAGTCACCCAAGTATCACCTTATCCTACTGAATTGTGCTGGGTGAAAAAAAAAAAAATGTTTCGCTATATCCCTGGTGCTCGCTTTTATTCATCGAGAATATGTTGGTGATGTCTTCTTACTCGGGCTTTCGCGCCATTGTGGAAGATTTATAATGCTCAGATGATTCTGGGAATTATTGTCACAATGCAGTGAATTGCGTACTGCGGGGGAAAAATTCTTAAGAGCGTTGTAACAGTGTGAGAGAAATTAATTTCATAAGTAATGAAGATAATCTGAAATATTGATGAATACAGCATGAGGGAGCACAAAGTGTAACTTATTTCATGTGACACTTATTTTATTACTTCTCATATTCTTTTTTTTTTCCCCATCAAATAAGGTCTTGCACCCCTCAGAACAGGAGTGGAATATGCCACGGTCCTACAGCTCTGATGTACGAATGGACGCGAGACAGATGCGACGATTACCTCGCAAAGGGTGAAGCTATCACAGTCGGAGGGGCATTCATTCATAATGTCGTTTTAATGGTGCAATATGTTGATGGTAGGTAGACATTTACAGCATATAGTGGTTACACGAATATAACTAATCCTGGGTTATGACCACCCGAATTTTGCGAATACTAAACAAAATATAAGGATATCACACCTATTCCATTTTGTATTCAAATTAAGAAAACCATACATTTAGCATGGGATACTGTTGTGTTTACAACATGTAGCAAAATTTATTATTGAGTAGCGTGTCTAATAATTGTATTCAAACAGTAATTTTAAGATATAACATGAACATGCGTCATTTGGTTTTGAAAGAAACTGGCAACAAAATGTGAAGTAAGGCGAGATGAGCTGTTGCCCTCTAAATACCACGATCTAGATGCCAAGATCGCTGTGGGCTTAGATTGCGTGTCTACATCGTTCCAGCTTGCAATGTTACAAAAGATGTCTGCATTTACGCTGTATTGTTGTCAGACATAATTGATTACAATGAGAGTAAATAATCATCCAGTTCAGTTGCATGCTTTAGAAAACCGCATATTGATATAAATCTATATTTTCTTGTTTTAAGGTGTCTTCTCAATTTGTAACGCAAAAACGGATGAATGACAGTTGCAGGTACATGAATAAATTGCAAAGTTGCATAAATAAACGATTTGAAAACAAAACACTCACATGGTGTCATGATAATGTGAGATGAGATTGATCATGAAATAAAGATGCACTTGAGAAGTGCGTCTCAGGCAATTTCGAGATTAAAACAAATGTCATCTGTCATCATGTTTCTATTTTTTAATACAAAGATTTCGATCACGGTAACTGGTACTCACAACATGTCCAAGGTTAGATATCCAGATATTTATATTCCTCAATTGGAGGCTTTTACTCGCGAGAATATTTTTTCTCTTTTTTCCTCTATACTAGTATACCCTGACCTCTTCCCTATAGGCTGCCCACATGACCTCTTACAGGATCTGTTTTCAAGTGTGATTCGATTTGCTTGTCGTCACTTCGCTCAACTTTTCAGTGACGTTTGTGAAATTTATCTTTTTTCACGATTGAAACATTGCAAAGCAGACAAAGTATCACCCGATACACTTTTATGGTGTTGATTATTTCTTTAAAGGTGGATTTTCAGATTCTTCCGGATTACAGCTGAAGTTGATGCCCTCTGAGTAAGTAATCATTTACTTACATTAGCGTTACTCAAAATTAGCTTGAAATTGACTTTTTATATGTAGAAGAATGTCTCCTTATATTAGTTTATCGTACGTTGTATTAATATATATATATATCCAAGATATACAAGTAGTTACATTATAATGTATATTATATAATTTTCTTGGACTATTGAATATTCTTGATGAAATTATCATTTGCTATATCATGGTACCTAGAAAGAAATATGGTTCAGATAGTTTTATGTGAAGAGCCTCCCGGGTAGAAAACAGTAGATCTATTAAGAACTATTGCATTCAATAGAACAATGAACCATTTAAATTTAGGTGTACGTATATGTAATTTAAAGGCAATGAACACACGTTTAATGTACCGTATCGGATATACTTGCCTGTGTTGTATTTTGGCTGAAACATTTCATCTTTTTCATCACGATGAAAGGGTGAATTTATGCCAGTTCCCTATCATTTTTATTTTCAACCTTCATATTCATGCAGGGGTCGCGGAAGAGGGGAGGGGGTATTGGGTGATTGGTTGCTGCACCCATCTACCCAATCCTCCTCAAAAAGAAAAGGGAAAAGAAAAAAGTTTTGCTCTGGAAAACACACATACACACACAAGAAGCCCCAGGTTATTCCATGGGTTCGCCCCATCAAAGGAGGGAGGGAGTGGGGGGGGGGGGGGGGGAGTGGAAGGAACATTGACCCAACCACGACCACGAGCACTGTGCACTCCCCTCCCCCCCCCCCCCCCTCCACACACACACACTTAAAAAAAAAACAATAAAAAAAAAACAACAACAAACAAATCAAAAATTTCCGCGGGCCTAGTCATGAATCTCGCCTGCGCCTTGATTCGTTCATGTCCTCATTCTATCATTCCAAGGCCCCATCATTTAAATTGTTAATGTCTCTTTTTTGTGACGTCACAATGGTAATGGTAGCACTGAGGAGACAGGCATCATCGAGACGGTCAATTACTACTCAGGAGCACTCAAGAGCCCAAGCTGCGACCCAAAACCACTCATCGACATGGCGGAGGACGAGGACGAGGACGAGGACAGAGACGAGGACGAAGCCGTGAATGAGCAGCAGGAAGAGGGCCCCGATGAAGGAGACGAGGAGGTAAACGGGATGCAAGAAGAAGAAGAAGAGGAGGAGGAGGTTGAAATTTTGCCGAGCAGCAGCAGCCTGGCAGTCGAAGAAGATATTGGCGACGAGTACTCGCAGTCGTCACTGTGGTCGATTCTGGAGCAGAACACGGACTGGATGAGTAGCAGGGTACCCCGGATCGATTACGGTGCCGACGAGTCCATCTCGATGTCGGAGTTCCTGAACCAGGACGAGTACTACAGCGACCAAGGGATCGACCAGTCTTACCAGAACAGAATCGGAGGTGACTCGTACATGAATAACTACGGTGATGAAGGGTCGGTCTATGCTAGCTCAGCCGACTGGATGGCCAGACTACAGGTAAAGTGGCACACTAGCGTTCTCTGTTTTGACGCAAAGTCATAATTTTATTGTCCCTTGTAGGTATTACACACCAACTTCCCCCATAATGTTTGATTTTTGTTCTTGGATTTGTTTTACAGATCTATTTGTGGTTTTTCTTTTTCTTTCACAACACTTTCAGTAGCTGGTCATTATTTCTGACATTTCCACTTTTCCACGGCAACGTACTTCAGTCTTCGGACTGATCGAAGTACTCTAGTATGTTGCCGTGCTTAAATAAATGAATGAAATAAAAATATGTGTGTATGTGTGTGTGTTTGTGTGTGTGTGCGTGTGTATTCATATTAGTAGCTGGTTGTTAAAGATGTTACTATGGTTAACACCGTAAGAGGTGAAATAATGGGCATCCGGCTTTGCATCGATAGGACCTGTGGAACTCCGCCGGTGCTCAGGCCTATGGCATGGTCCTTCGTGGCTGGTGGCCGCGTGACGAAGCTCTGGAGATCGGTCAGGTGGCCGGTATTGCCACAGACTCCAGTGGAAAACTCTCCCTGGTTCACCGGGCCGGTCGTCAATGGAAAGACGGGTGAGAGCATGACGACTGCATTATTGTTAGACTGATCAGATTCTTGTCATACAAAGCAAAGTGTTGTTGCTGTTGTTGTTGTTGTTGTTGTTGTTGTTGTTGTTTTGTTTTGTTTTTTGTGGGTTTTTTTTTGGGGGGGGAGGGGGTTGGGGAAGGGGGAGGCAAAGTATGCAAAACGTACCGTCGTCACACTGGTCGTGTGATGGCAATAGTGTTTGCCATACATAATCGTACTAACGTTCTACCACGTTGTCTATTCAAAATAACGATGAACTATAAAACGCACCTTAATATCAGAAATATGGATATGGAAGTTCGAGTGTTTGAAAAGACTTATAGGCCCTACATTAGCGCTGGATATTCTGTCATTATTTACACCATTGTATGACAGAGAGTGATTTATATTCATTTCTGAACTTCAAGCCACGCATTCCTTCTTGTCGATAACAAGAACGAATTCACTGGAGTAAAAGAGGAGATCCATGAGACGTTACAGTGATTTCAAACTTGCAGGGTGATATAAATTGCTACGAATTAAACGAAAAAAAAAAATGCAAGTACCTTTTGAGGTGACCTCAAGAGATGTCTAGAAGCTGAGTTAAACACCTATATTTTTATCATTATTGTTAAGGCAGGGAATAGATTCGTTTGAATTGGTAAATACGTTACTCTGAGTTTTTGGTTGTCTACACGGGTAAAACTTTGTGTCGATCCATTAAGATGCCTGGCAAAAGAGTCCGGTCAAATATGACCTCGGTCTGCCGTATAGACTACTACACCATTCACCACGTTCCATTGTGTCATTCAAAGTACTCTCACGCAACTCTGTTTTGTCATGCGCTACGCAGGGTCTTTGATGACGAGAACAACTTCCTGTTGGATGAACCTATTCCTGATGACGTCATCGTAACCCTTGACCCTGGCACCGGCGAAGTCCTCACTTCTTGGGGCAGTGATCGGTAAGACTATAATCATAATCGGTATGGCATGCCCCCTGAGTTCGGATTTGAAACAAAGGTCAAAGAATATCACTTGAGTATATACAAAGCAAATAAAAGTAAAGAATTGAATAAAACACATCAATGAAATTAGATATTGCTGCATTCATGGCATTTAGAACTAAATTGCCAAAAAAGAATTCATTGAAACAAACTTTTTTGGGGGGGGGGGGAATAAAGAGTATTTTACGAACCATCGAACATTTTAACATCTAAGTAAGATTTCATTAGGTTCACATTTTGCGGAAATATTATGAAACTACGGCAAAGTACAACAATTAATCTTATATCTGTAATAGATCAAGCCACTTTGTACATCACCGAAAATGAGGCATGTTATGATTTCAGTAACGCATCATTTAACACTCTCCATGAATGTTGTATTTTATCATCTACGGAAGAATTTATGTATTCATGGTATTGCTGCAAGTCTATAAAATGACGATAGAAGCGTATTTAAGCTTACCGACGATTTGCTATTGCAAGGTATTACTTAATGATTAAAAAACATATGCAATATACCAAAGCTGTCACAACATTGCCCGAATTAACAATTGTACTATATACTCTGTCATGTAGTGTAGAATTACACATGTCTTGATCATAAAGTTTTTTTACAGCTTGGGCAGGGGATAATGACGGGGCAGGGGGCTGAGTCGAGGTGGGATTCGTTGGGGTGCTGGTATTGTAGTTACGATAGATATACTATGTACACCTAAGCCAAACGATATTAAGCTGGTTCAGCTTTAAAAAAAAAATGGGAAAATCTTCATGTCAGTGGGAATTTTTTTTTTTTTAGCGCTTTATGGCTGTGTTCACATGAAATAAGTTTTATTGTGGTACTGATAAATCTATAATGCATAAACCAGACACGCATTGCATTGATGATTAGATTTTATTCGTCACATTTTTAGTCCACTTCCACTTCAATATTTGAGGAAAAAAGAAGAGAAATTGAATAGAAAACGAGACTCACGTAAAAATGTCAGATATTGGTCGATTTAACATGTTGTCTGTTTTGTGTTGTTTGGACAGTCTTTGATTAGAAAAGCCCTCACAAGAAAACGAAATGGAAAAAGTTGTATGAAGCGAATGTAACATATCAATATATTTGCACTAATGATAAAAGTGAACAATCATATTTGATAACGATACATGTCTGCCAATTATACCGTCAGAGAATTTAACGCTACGAGCGTAACAGCCCTCCTCCACATAAAAAAAAAGGATTTTCCCATGTGGAACTAACAAGCAAACGACAAATGACGAAGTTAGTGTGATCAGATATCAGAATACATAATTATGTAGAGAAAATGAAACCAATTTTGACTGCTACTTGGATCAAATTGCATTCTACATGGCGGAAAGACAATCGTCATGGAGATTACTGACATCACGCAGTAACTAGATATTTATAAGATACACTAATGTTGTTTTATTTCGAGTGAAATACTTTGCAAAGTACGTGGATTTATGCATGCTTAGTAACTAGAGCTCATATCACGTCGATGTATCCCTATTATATTCATGTCTAAAACATGTATCCGCATATAGTTTCTCTTGGGCTTCTTGATGTTTTTCCCCTGCTCGATAAGTCATCGAAAAATTAGACAGGCAACGATGGCTTCAGGTATACCTGCTTCTAATATATTGCAAGACAAGATTGCTCGTAGAGTTACATGTTGCAGTTCCTCACTGTATTGTTAACTATTGATGTGATATTTAAATGTATCACGTATTTGCAGTAAAAAGGAGTTGGTTCGAGATCTCTTTGTTTCTGTCCACTTAAAAAGATTCTACATGCCTCATGGTTTGTACATCGACGCCCACGATAACATGTGGCTGACTGACGTCGCGCTCCACCAAGTCTTCAAGTTTCCGGCGGGTTCTCGCACACCGACCCTCGTGCTCGGCAAGGCCTTCGACCCGGGCAACGACCTGGACCAGTTCTGCAAACCCACTGACGTGGCGGTCGACAGCAGAACGGGCGAAATCTACGTGGCTGACGGGTAAGAGACTTGGGTCTTTCAGACGCACACAATGTTCCTTCACCCTATCTGCCGAGTCTGCGAAATATTAAGAGATAACATTTATGCGCCATCACTCTCCAGCACAAATCGTAGAGCTCATTTTAGATCACTCCATGTACATCCATATCTTTATCCATGAATTTATACTGTCTATTCATGAAGTACTGGTATTTATTTATTCGTATAATTTTCTATTTGTTATGTATTGTTACCATCATTATCGTGACTCAATAGTTATAATCATCCACAACATTACAAGATTTTCATCATTATCATTATGAAAGATCGAAAGATATAAACCGAGACATAATGTCCCTCATCAACCTCCCCTTATTCAGTTTAGTGACGATCCCTGGACGAAAAGGGCTAGACTTTCAACATACACAACAGTTTGCTTATAAAAGACCGCATTTTATTAAGAGAATTCTATAAAAACTACCCCCCGGACATTTACCCCAGACCTCTCCCTGACCATAATCCTAATCCTAATCATGAACTGAGTCTTAACCCTAACCCCAATCTTTACTCTAGCCCTATCACTAATCAATATTTAGTCGGGGATTCCTGATACGGTAAAGAGAAGTATACTGTCATTGTTTAAAACTATTAAAAGATATTTTGAAATGTGTTATAATAGCCCGCATGTAGTTTAATAGACTTCTTCTCCAAAAGGTGTCATTGTTTAGTCTGTAGTGTTCTCAGTAGTTTGTAGAAGGTCTCGGAAAAGATTTAAGAGTCATTTCTCTATGAGTATGTCTGGTTGTGAGAAGAGCTGCTACATTTCAAAAGTAGTCGATATGTTTTTCACGATTCTTTCGTGATCATCCAACTTTGCATTGATAGCGTATGCAGGACAAGACGAGATACGTAACAACAAACTTTCCATGCATATCCTTTGAGACCGTGCACATTCATACTTACATAATCATCTAACACAACCGTCATGAGGTGAAAGCTTCAAAATAGTCGCGAAATTATTCGAAGAGTAAAGTACATACCTTATACACTCTACTTTGTCTTCATTTGAATTTTTTTTTTCATCCTGCAAACTACAGTGACCACATGCGAGAAATCTGAAATTCTTGGTTTCGTTTGAAGCTTTCTGTTTTTAATAGTCACTGAGGGTATTTTAATTGTTATTTTGAAAGAATATTGACTGAACGTACAGCTTATAGGATGTGGTAATTTGGGTGTCCGTAAACTTGAAAATTCCATCACGTATATTTCTCTTCTTGTTTCAATGTTGCAGGTATTGTAACAACCGCGTACTAAAATTCACCCATAATGGAACGTTTTTAATGGAGATAACGGCAGGAAAGATTCCAGGAGGTGAGAATATTGTTTGATATTTATATGAATATATATATATATGTTTGTTCAAAACTACCGAATTTACCCGACAGTTATGGTTACAAATAGCGGGTAGTCACATCACAACTATGAGAGACTAATATAAAGATTTTGATTAAAAATTTTCTTAGAAGCTTTTGTCCTCTTCCTCCACATAATTGCCTCGGCTCTTATATATCATTGTTTCTCTTCCTTCCTGGTTCTCTCTCCCAAATCATATTTATCTCCCTTCTGTTAGAACTCGTACCGCCCTGGTCCCCGATGAGGTCGTTCCAGATCCCGCACAGTCTTGCTATCATCGAGTCGCGAGACATCATCTGCGTGGCTGACCGGGAAAACGCGCGCATTCAGTGCTTCAACCTGACTACAGGTTCCCTGGAGCGCCAGATCGCATCGCCTGCTTTCGGCAACGAGATCTATGCCATCGCCTACAACGACGACGAAGGTACCGAGTTCATTTTTAGTTGCCATGGTTATTTTATCTTTACTATCTAGCACAACTAATTCCAACAAGGTGAGCTTTTCTTTGGTCACTGTATTTTCGACAAAACCAATATCTAACTTCAGACTATTAAATTTAATACATTAAATTAAATCTTACGAAAGTAAATGCTGTGTCAAAACTAAAGTCAAAATTGAATGGTACTCTAGCTGTGAAAGAGTTACACTTCATTAAATGAGTCAATCCAATGAGTTAGTGGTATGATTATTATACTCCCTGTCCCTTTCATCTAGATGTCCTGTACGCCGTGAACGGTCCTGATGAAGGCGAGGAGCTCCCGCCACTGGGATTCACTGTCGAACTGGAGAGGGGCGAAATCCTCAGCACATGGGACCCATACCCGAAGGTACACTAACTCGGCTGGAGGAAATTTAAATTATTCATTTTTTCACAGCAATTGGGCATCCTTGCTAGAAATGATATATATAGGAATTATCATGCACGCATAACCGTTCGAAAGCATGTCTGCGACATGTTTAAATGTCAAATTGTGTAAATTCAGAATCTAGATAATTAGCCATGTTGCAATACGTAATTATTATGAATCTGATAAACACGATCATAAATGTTATCATCCTTGTTGATTCCATTGTTATTATCGTAGTACCAGTAATCATCCTGGTAATAGCAGAAGTAGTAGTAGTATTCGTTGCAGTAGTAGTAGTCCTGGTAGTCCTGGTCCTAGTAGTCCTGATCTCAGCTAGTTGTATAAAGATGATGATTACGTCAAACGTGACATGACCATCCTACATTCTCGGGACTGTTGCAAAATTCAAGTTAATTTCTTCAAGAGGAGAGAACTTATACTTTTAATATCAAATATGTTGTGCAATAATAATCATCATGTTGGCGACCATGGAAGGCTCTGTTTTTATAAAAGTATGTTCGAATCCAACATGATCTAACATAGCTGTAATTCTCTGTGACTATAGCAGTCAAAAGTTTAACTTACACTCATCAACTTTGATATCTTCGCTTTACCCTGCTTGTCTCAGATATTCGGCGTGGTCCATGACATCGCCACGTATCCTCCCGAAGGTGCCGTCTACGTGGCCGACATCGGTGTGAATCGCGTTTGGAAGTTCGAAACCACATCCAGCAGCCTTGGCAATGAGATATAGAGAAAATATGATCGCTGATAGATCCTTCGATGCTGATACAGAGATCACTATGGCTCTAAAGAAAAACATAAAACGGTACACCAAGGTGCACTTTAATCTTTCAGTAAACTATAGAGCATCTGGAAGGAAAGACAATTTGATTAGTCAAAATAAGATCTGCACAAACAACAACCGTGCCACATGTATCTGCTCGTCCTCATAGTACTATTTTTCGGAGAGGGAGATTACGTGATTGGTTCAGACTAGCTTCAGTTACAATAGTAATATTTTCAGCAAGTATAGTTAAAAACAAACAAACAACCAAGACAACAACTATCTCACTCCTAATCATTATAATACAATACTTGAGTTATTTCCAGATGACGGCAAGCTAAACATAAGCTTTGAAATCGTTTAAGGTGTGATATATTGTATGCTTCTTAAAGTGATTGTTTCAAATGTCAAATCTATTTCGCCAGCAACATCGATGATCCGCGCAATACTATAATAGTTTCCGAACAAGGCACAAAGTTATACATCAATGAAGAAGAACGTGATTCCACAAATACTTTTGCATACAGAGTTGCAGACACGATGAGTGAGCATGTCTTGAGTAAGGATGAATTGAAAATTACTGAATAGTAACAACAGCACATCTAATAGCACATTGCGTCACATCTCATAAAGGAAACAGGCCGCCCCTGATGATCATGCCCTGAAACCCGTCCGTACGTCTAATCATTTCATTTGGAAGTTAAGCATGTCTTGATTTCTGCAGCTCAATAAAAAAGGATCAGTCACAGCACTATAAGCACGCTTTTCCCTCGCACACATATATTTCTTTTATTTATTTTTTTGTCCATCTGTCTGTCTGTCTCTCTATCTATCCTTCTGTATATCTATCTATCTACTATCATCTATCTATCTACCAATCTGTTTATCAATTTCTCATTTCTCAGTTATAGGCAAGTAAGTTGATTTTGCTTGTTTCGTTCAGATCTATTAGAATTAATGTGAACATTTACCACGAAAGCAAAATTCGCCAATCTCAGAAAATTAGAATAGAGCCACGCAATGCAAAATGTTTTCAAGTGCAATTTGTCATGTTCCAGGCGGGGAAAAAAAGAAGAACATGTAGAATTTCGTAGCGGCATATAAAGAAACAAGGAGAAAACGGCGTTCAATGTAATTTGCAAATTAGTTTTGACGGACCAAGCAGCATTGTACAAAATGTCTCATTAGTTCAATCTTGATATTCATGTCGAAGTTTAAGTTGGAGTTAAGCCAGAATATGCTGTGAATTGTGTATGCTCATAACTCTAACAAACATTTACCTAAAGGTCGTAATTTTATGCACTTTATCGTAGCCTTATGTAGTTGTGTAATTTGTGCTTTGCAGTAGAGAGAAAAATGCAGCTGTAAATAATTACAAAAACATATCAATGTTTAAAGGCTTACAAATATTTATTTTTAAAGAAAAAAAGAGTTATTACATATTTGCTTTGGTGGTGTGACTTACATATCAGAGGAAAGATATCCCTAGAATCGTATGAGCCAAATTTGAATTGTAGTTGAAATATAATATATTTATTGAAAAGATTGAAAATTCTAACTAAAGTATGCATGTGCTAAACTCGAGATGTTATTTGCCAAACACGCGTTACTGCTGTCACCGATTCAAATACATCAGACACTCACGTAAAGAACTTGTAAGTAACCTGCAATTTCTTAGATGTTTTATTCCTTTGACCTTCATTTGAGCAACTTCTCATTTTGTTTCATAATGTATGTAGCCTTAGCGGTTGATCCAGAACCTTGTTTTGTGCCCACGCGTGTGCTTGAGCTGGTTGTGTAGTGTTCTTTTGCTATAGAAATATTTTGCGATACTAAGTTTTATGAGAATCGTGTTGTATAAATTTGAGCAGAATATGTAATAAAGTCGCAGATTATGATATACAGTTCCAGCACGATTGACAGTTGTTGTTGTTGTTTTTATTCATTGCGTTTTATTCGTAATTCAAATGTTTCATGTGACTAACCTATCTTATGTACTCTAGCTGTAAGTTTCAAAGATGAAGAGATAAGGTTTTCTTGCTGTTTCTGGCACTTATTCACCATCCCTTGTGTTCAGAATGAATACTTATGAGAACATTTTTGTACTTCTGTGTGAGTTTTTATTTGTAAATTACAACAATGATATATATATCGTAATATAAAAGCGCATTCTACACGGTACGGTCTCTATGCGCTTTACAGTTATAGGCATCTTTGATAATCAAAGTAAATTCGGCCTACACTCCCCATGAATATATTAACATACCTATATCATGTGAATATGATAATCCACACGTGCATATATGCATATTCGTATACAGTTATATCATCCTACAGGCAAAATGGTAGAAAATGGTAGAAAACTCCAGAGTAAATTTTGATAAAGGAAACCTTCTTGTCATGAAACACGTTGTGGGCATGTACTCTCTGGTCCAACTATTGTACATTATCCAACGTCGGAACAAAAAAAAGAAATATATGCATATTTGATTTTTTTTTTTATTACCTTTTTTGGGGAGAGGGAGGGGATAGAAGGGGTTGGGGAGAGAGATAGGGTGTGAGCCACAAAACAAATATTTCGAGTGGCAGCTACACTTCGTTCCATTAACCATGCCCACGTTAACCGAATACTTCTGAGAACACCTGTCATATTGTCTGCCTGGGCAGCTGTACAATCAGACCAAGAGACAGTGGTAGATGTTGTAACAATGTATTCTGCATTAACACATAGAATAACAACTGACTGATCTCCTCCTCCTTGCTGCTTAAGGTGATGATATATTGTTCCTGCTATACAGCAATGCTTGAAACACCCTATCACGAATACGCTAAGTAGCTGTGGCAGCTATTCTGTAAAAGTGGATATTTTCGCGCGACTAAGTTTTTCGCACTCGGCCAGATAAGAGTTTCGCGTGTTTTTAATTCCTCGGTATCAACACTATACAGGAACATAATATGGCAAGCAAAAATATTCGCGCGCTTTTATTTTCGCGCTAGTTTCTGATTGCGCGAAATGCGCGAAAATTTCAACACCGCAAATATGTCCTCTTTTACAGTATGACGTGTTTTCCCCAAACAAAAACACTCCAATTAATTTCTAACGCAAGTGCAGGTTACATGGATTCGGTAATGGCAGAGTTTAAGATGCGACATAAATGCAGTATTATCACAATGTAAATATCTTCCTATGATCTGCATAGTTAGATCTTAACCCTCATTTCATAAAGAGTAGTATAGTTGGCCGTGCGTCTATGTGATGTCTGTTAAAAGAAACCTTCGGATGATATCCAGACTTTTGTACTTGAACAACTACAGATTGGCTTTACAAGGTTCCGAGTTTGAGATTTGATGGTGATTAGGGTGATTGATAAGAATGCTTTCAAAATTCCTAACAAATCACAATGAACAAGGAAGATGGAACAGCATCTTCACATAAGAATGCATAATTGGGTGCGCAAGGAAGCCAAAAAAACCCAAAACAAACAAACAAAAAAGAAGTCAGAAAGCATGCATAAATTCAACACAGGTGAACTTGTCAAGCAAGTGGTATGTTGTAATGGAATTACATCGCTACATAACTGGAATATTGGTATGTGAGACTCCTATTTTAACATCCTTGTTCAGTGGATTATATTTGGGTGTTTAGAGAGTAGGCTTATATTGGTTTATAATAACGCTCATGGATCACAATAAATTGCACAAATCTATATATGGTACGTACTATCGATGTATGTATTAAAATGTTGAATGTTGTCCCTTGAATACTCCAAAAATGTTACATATAGTACAGGTGGTTACAGCATGTGCAATGGGTTAAGAAAACTAAATTTCTCCACAATTTACTCTCTCTTCTGAATATACTCGCACTTCTTTCATATCTGGTCACACTTTGTCGAATATATTATCTCTTGACTGCACACACCAATCTGATTCATCCACCGAAATTATAAACGAGATAATGAACAAAATTACAACTGTATGTTTTTCTCTTTATTTGACCTGCTCCCCTGAAGTTATCGTATATGATTTAGCATTCCCCGTAGAGCCAAGGAAAGGCTTCAATTTGCTGTCAAGCAAAGGACTGGGGACATTCCTAATGATGCTAAATAACCTACAGAAGGTTCCTAAACACTTCTACCATCAAAACAAAATCAAACCATGAACAAATGTAGGCACAATACAATGGCGATATGAAGTTAACAAATTGACGCTTGAAACAAAGGTGAAACATGAATCTCTACTCATCACAGAAACAAAACAGACACAACAGGCCCATAACTAAGATTTTTATGGGGGGGGGGGGAGTCAGAATTAGAAAAAGTAGACCTTTTCAGGTTCAAGTTTATGTTCAGTGCCGTACACATCAGGGGCGAAGAAAATATATTTCTGGTGCCTTCATTTTTGTCTGTCTGTTTTTGTTTTACTTTTTTTTTAATTTCATTTTTATTTGTTATGCTGGCAAAAAAGGGGGGGGGGTCTGCGGAACCCCTGAAACACCTTGCTTCATAACCCCAAATTTTAATCGTTTCTTTCCATCCTGCAAATGTGAAAATCCGTTCTCGAGTTACCTTGTACACTAACAGACAAACAGACAGACAGACAGACAAACGGGCGGAACCGAAAACATACCACCGGCTAGCCGTAGATTTCACCTAATGGCGGAGGTAATAAAATGCAGTTACGCTGCAAATAAGACAAATGCAACGTGCAGTTATTCGAAAACAAAAATCTTCAACCAACTTGTAATTTGATTGTAGAGAAAAAAAAAAAACTACTCAGTAATGGGATGAATGAAGAAGCTCTTTGTGACGTGCACGCCTCAATTTCCGTTTGACTAGTACATTACGCAGTACACAAATGAATGAACAAGGTCTTTGTGAAGTGTACCTCAGTATCGAATTTATAATACGCAGTTTGACAATGACAATGACAATGACAATGACAATGACAATGTTTTTTTATTTTCCCATGTCACTCAAATATAGAGTATTGGGGAAAATCAAATCATAGCACAGAGTAATAACACGAAAACGAAGAAAAATACAATTTATAACTACTATTTACATTATTTACAAATCAACAGCAAAGCACAGTAGATAATATACATTTGATATAATTGGCGAAAATCTTGAACGAAATGCGTTTGATAAACTATTTACATTATTTACAATCAGCAGTAAAAACAACAATAGAATAGATGCATGTATGCATGAATGAAAATCTTGACTGAGTATGTATGTGGTTAATTAATATATCAAAGTATGCAGATGGGTTTTTTTTTTAAATATCTTAGATTATATTGATTAAAATTTCTGCTAGGCAACACCGGGTATTAGCATTATCATTTATAATTTCTATCTGGATCGAATTCAAGACACTGTTACAATATGAGATTGATTTAAAAAGAGTGAAAAACAAAACAAAACAACCCAAATAATTAAATATATATACAAACAAGGAAAAAAAAAACCGACGAAACACAACTGTACAGTATATATACATAATAATGAAATAACAGAATTAAGATATCAAAAAGGGAACAATACTAAAGTTTTATGTTAAATGGATCTTCATTATCTCTATCGAAAATTTAGCTAGATTTAGCAGTTCCTTATTACATTCTGTATTGAATAACTGATTCATCTTCAATGTATTTGGGCGGATCCTATAATACGGTTTGACAAACTTACTTACGCGTATGACCCCGTTTTCAGTACGCGCTTATCTTTGCGCGTAGCAACCTTTGACATCTGATTTTTAACAACGTACCCGATTGGTTGAAAGTTAACCTTTATGCTCATGGCTCTATATCATCTTTCCCGTGATTGGAGTTTGTAGCAAGAGCGCTGTCAGACACTTGCGTGTCATGCATGACGCGTTGAACTCCTTGGAGACGTCCTTCCAGCTTGTGTCAACAAAAGGCAGTGATAACTGAGCTTCTCGCTTGAGTACACTTATTCTCAGAAATTTCTCTTGAAATTTCCTCATTTCTTCTCAGAATCTCGGTTATTTCGCCAGCGAATTTGCTTCAAGGTAAACATAAACCCTCTTTTCCACTTATATCATAAAATAGATAGGTTCCGTTCCGGAAATCTTGGATTTTGTCGGCATTTAAGAGAGCCAATACAGCTTTCAGTTTTCTCAAAGTCACCTCAAGGTCAAAAGTAGCAATACCAAAGTATCGTGTATATTGGAAGGATGGTACAGTGGTATAGTTGTTAGAAATGTGATAATCCCTTCTCCAATATATCGCATATGATCTGGGGACCTTGAATACACTTGGTCTCTCATGCATTTTTAAATTGCTTGATTTGTCTTTCAGAATGTTTGAATTTCTGCGAATCTTTTCTCTTTGGTTGATGAGTGCATCACCATCTCAACCTCTCAGCCAAGAGATCATCAGAAAGGCGCGGATTCGAACATCTGTGAGTCGGCTTTACTCACGTTACATGTATGACATGAAATGTTGCACGACTTAGCTAGAATGATCAGAACAGGTGGTAATATACCACGTACAATATACGCGCTATACATGAGTACATACAATCGACACTTAGCTACTTGTATACCCGACAATTTGGCGCCAAATGGTTGTACATATTTTTTCGTCATTTTAAGAAATAGTAGATGTTTCCAGAGATACATCGTGTAATTACTAGAATTTCGCTCAATATTTTATTTATCTATCTATCTATTTCATTTCACTTTTTTTTTTTTTGGCTCGCAATCAAAAAATACGGAGTAAAGGTGATCGTTATAAATTGTTATTACGGATAGCAAATAAATAGATTTATGCAGGAATTGGAGTTATAAATCAATACTGTCATTATAGGCAAGTTTTACACATGATATTTCATCGGGGAAGACACAGAATACTGTAGAAAAAAAAATCTACACAACGGAACAACAAAACAGAGAGAAGAGACCCTTACGTTTAATGCAATGAAAAGCTCATAAGTGACGGAAACCGGTGTCATTAGCCACCGGGAGTTTGTGACAATGAAAGTAGTCACACAATATATCGAAATCAAAATATTTCAACACACCTATAATAGAACATGCAAGACCTCGTGATTCGCACTCGAAGCCATGAGCGGATCAAGTCTGCCGGCTCCCCTCCGGGCCTCAACTTAACTGGTGCTTTGCTCCTCCAGATCCTACACCTCCAGCAGGAACAAAACAACACAGAGGATAACATTCGCGTAAGCATCTTTCCTTTGAGTTCATCGTATTATTATTATTATTATTTTTTTTTTTTGGTCATTATATTGTTCGGTGGATATTAATCTAATCTCCTCTGGTTATATAAATGTGAGCAGACTAGATTAAAATGTAAAAAAAAAACATGTTTCGCTCTTATAAATCATTTCTTTTCAATTTTCTTGAAATTTCAGACTCTGACGAGTAGGATGGAGGAAAGTCGGCTAAGATATCATCAAATAGAGTCTGATTTAGAGGTAAGAGTTTTGACCATGCAAGATAAAGTGCACAAAAACATTCAATCTTATTCATATAAATGGTAGATTTCATTCATTGAAATAAAATTGACATGGAATTTTTTTTTTTCATTTTCTTACAATAGATGTCGATCTCTAGAGAAAGCCAACTTTTCTGACTTTCTTCGATTATGTGAATGTTCCTTTTCTGTGAGAGTCGTGGCATTAACGAGTTTCGGGGTTCAAAACAGAAATTCACTCAAATCCACTCATCAACAAATAAAAGTGTGCAGAAGTATATCGACAAAGAATGGAGGACACCTTAATTCAGAAAAAGTCAGATAAAGAATGCATGTTTGTCACTTGAACAGAACTTGGCCAGAACTCTAGGGATAAAGGTAAGTAATGAGCGAATCGTCGAAGACATCGAGAAGGCGTGGTGGTCGCTGAAGGAGGAGAAGCAGGAGATGGAGAGGCAGTTGGAGAAGGGGCGTTTGAGAGTCCAGGAGACAGAAGAGATTTTAAGTGTGAGTATAGTCAAAGGTTGGATCTATTCTCTCATTTTGCAGTAGTTCATCTTTTTTATTGTTTCTTATTGCAAGTTAACAAAAATTTATGGACAATGTCTAAATGGAATTTAGGATCCAAGAATATGTTTTGGTTGATGCACTGTTTTAGAATGTGAATTGAAATTCGTATCTTCATGTCACGGTTATTTCAGCAGCTTTTTTTCCCCCCCCCCCCCCCTTTTATTCAATTGATGACAGGCCTATCTCAGGACACCAAAGCCTACCTTCTCAGATGTAGAGACTCAGACTCCTCAGTCTCGGCAGGAATCAGACACAAAATCTCCTCATCTCGCTACGAAGCAGGTCCAGACTGTCCACCTGTCAGGATCGTCAGAAGCGGCACGAGAATCCTCCTCCACTGTCAAGATTTCTAACCCTGGACAGTCACAGTCACTGGGAGGTACCAAAGTGGCTGATTCATCCGACAGACTAAATGCCACCAGTCCTCAACCAAGACGTCGTGCAGCTTCCCACTCCTTGGATCTTTCCCCACCAGCGAAAAATATTTCTGTAGTTAGCCAGGACGATCTGGTCCCGTGGGATGCGTCGGGAAGTTGTCAGGAGATTGGCAAGGGTGCCTTTGGTGTGGTCTCCCTCCATCGCCATGCCGCCACTGGTACACCTGTGGCCCTCAAAATCCTCACCCTTCCGTCTAGTACTGCCATCGATAATCAAAAGCGGATCGAGAAGAACTTCCAGAAAGAAATCGACATTCACATGGCCCTAGACGGACTGCAGTATTTCCCCAAGTTTTACGGCGCCTTTCGAATCTCTGGGGATAAGCTATCTATGGCTATGGAGTTTCTCGGCGATGCCAGTACTGGAAAGGCACATTCCATCGCCGACAAGTTCGATGGAAAAGGACCCGAACTTACAACCGTTGCCTGGTATGACATCCTTATCGACGTAGTCTGTGGGCTGAAGGCTATGCACGAGATAGGCATTCTTAACAACGATTTAAAAGAGGACAACGTTCTGTTGGTTTTGAAGGACAGATGGTACGGTAAGTTGATTGACTTTGGAATGTCATCATTTGCTCCCAGAAAGCTGAACATGAACGAAGAGGCCGTCATTGAGTACGAGCAGGGTGTGAATTACAGCCACTACGCACCCGAATGTGCCCTGAAAAACCAGCCAACATCACAGTTGAGCGACCTGTTCCAGCTGGGCAGATTGATCGGCTTCGTCGGCCAAGAAATCAAGATCGAAGGCTTACTCGATATGGGGAATTATGTCTGTTCCTGCGATGCCGACAAACGACCGCCTCTACACTCCTTTCTCGATGAACTTCGTATTCAGAGAGCTGCAGTGACAGCCGTGTAAATAGATCACTAGCGGAAGGTAAGTTTTATGGCACTCTGAGGGCTGACACGCATTTCATGACTTACAGAAGGCAAGTGTCTTTACGTTTGCAAATCTGAAAAGCGCAAAATCATAGCTGGTGCATGAAGCACGTCATACTGGCATATAAACTCTTTCAATGAGATATACGCGGTAACCGATTGGATATAGTGCAAGAAAGTAACGAAACTATGGAGTAAACTGGAAAAACAATGCTAGTATGTCAGAAAGGACAACAAACAAGATGTGAAATTTTATCTGGTTCCAACAACAACAGCAACAACAAGGAAACCATAAAGTGCTCCAATGCATTTTTCATTTGTCATATGCCACAACGCTTCTGAGAATTATGCATATAAGAACTTCGTATTCAGAGGGCTGCAGTGACAGCCGTGTAAATAGATTACTATATAGCCAATAGCGGAAGGTAAGTTTTATGGCACTCTAATGGATGACAAGCATTTCATGTCTGTGAGAAGGTAAGTGTCTTCACATTTGCAAATATTTGAAAAGCACAAAATCAAAGTTCAATAGACACTGATCGAAAGTGTAAAAAAAAAGAAGATGTAAAATTTTAACTGGTTACAACATCGACAAGAAAACAAGAATACCATAAAGTACTCCATTGAATTTTTTCACTAGATTTTGTCATGATTCTGAGTATATTCAAGTCTCAGCAAATGATGCTCACACTGTTATTGCATGTTTATAAAACAATGGAGGAATTTTGCGAATCTGATGAAATTTCGATATGATAACTTCATGAAAATCTTGGCTCGGATGCAAATAATTATTATTAACCAATGTTTCAGCATTTCTTTTCAGGTTGGACTGGACTCTATGCTGTGAATGAAATTCATATAAAGAAAGGACATATTTTACGTCTTTTTTTTTTCACAATCTTTCAAACAAATTATAGCCAGCCATCAAGAAAGTAAAACAACCTCTTCAGTTCTTGCTCATGATAAACTGTTGCGTATAGAAAAACAAACAAACAAACAGGGAAATATGCAACTGAAGAACCATTCGCTTCTTTCTATAGAAATGTTATAAAATATATAACATTACAATGACAAATTGAGGCATAGTTTGTCCTCGGGTAATTGGAAAAGGACTGAGAATCTGAAAACATTAATGGGATTTCTGTTCAAACAATGTCAATTTGAAAATGTAAATGGACCAATAAGATGGTAGATTATAATCTCACGGTGATGGGAAAAAAATCTGGTTACTAAAGTCAGAGTTAATAAAATCTGTACAGTTTGTATATACGTTTTTCCAAAATTTATACCTGCTTCCCTGAGTGGTTCTTAGGTTTTCTACTTTGTCACAGTCGAGCCGATGTTGAGAAATGCTATGGAGAGACAAATTTCTTGAGAGTGAGGTATGATGAGGAAAACTGTTATCTTACCACAGCCGAACGATTGCTGAAAAGAGAAAGTTTGAGAAGTAGAGAAAAAATATAGAGGAGTTCGGACAATAACAGCCAAATGGTGTAGAGACAGTGTAAAGCAGTTAAAGGATAAAAGAGAGAGGATTAACGAATGTAAATGGAATTGAGAGAGGGAGAAGAGTGAAGTATAAGAGAGGAGGAGAGAGTCTCTCATACAGATAAACCAAATGCAGATCCACAAATATCAATGTACGGGTATACATAAGGGAATGTTACATACCACCACAGACACAGACATACATACACACACACACACACACACACACATATGAACGTCGTAATGTATTAATGTGTGTGTACGTATTGAATTTGTGTGTGACTGCTGTCTTGTGTGAACTACATATCAAGAGTCGTGCTTTCAACATTCAGTGTCACGCCTGCATATTACACGGATCTAATTAACAAAACGAATGTAGTACTAGAGGCACGAATCACAGATTGAAATAAAGGAGAAAGTTGAATTCGTAGGTTTACCAACTGTTTCTTTGCTATCTTCATTCACTCAAAACAGTGATGACCTCCAACAAATTGTTCATAAACATAACGTAAAATATGATAATTATGATATACACAAACACAAAATACAGCGGGTTTTTTTTTTTTTTTTTTTTTGCAAAGTCTTTTGACAAGTAAAGTGGACTCCCATTAAAACGAAGTCCTCGGAACCGGCTGTTCTCTTAAATCGTTATATCGAAATTTCGTTATAACCAAACAAATAAACAAAAATACATAGAGTGGACAATGTTGCGGCCTCCATTTTTACTTCGTTGTAACCGGAATTTCGTTATAACCGTGTTCGTTATAACGGGAGTGTACTGTATCACTACAAATTTCAATTCTCGTAGGATCTACAAGTTTGTACTGGTAAATGGGAAAATGTTCAGAAAGCTGGAGGAGCATTAAAAAAAATATCTTTGTTTGCACTACTGTGCTCCCTTTGCAATGCCAATGTTAATTAAATGTTTTGAGCACATGAATATGACATGAGAATATTTACTTCTAATGATATAACAGCCAACATTCCGTGAGATCGGTCGTACAGTCAGACCCTAAACTAGTGTGAACGTTGTAACAATGCCCTATGGGCCTACAGACTTCACAAAATGACAAATATCCCAGCCGTCCAACAGATATAATTTTGTCGTTATTGTTGACGATGACAATAAATTGATCCTGCTATAATGTAATATTTCTAACACCAAATCATGAAGCAGTTGAGAAAGATGTTTGGAGATTTATGTCACAAACAAACTGTAATGCATGTAGGATCTAGATCCCTAATGCTAGTATCAGGTCTACTTGTTGAGTGGCTCTGGGAGCAGTGGGGTTAAAACACAGCATATCTGCATTATCATCACATTTTCAATATCTTCCCATTTAGAAAGTAAGGTCTTAATCCGTATGTCATTATGAGAAGTCCTTGATCCTGTATCAATGATGTCTGTTTCCCACTGATTACGTGTGTTATGGATGAATAAAACTAAGTGATATTTGCACCTTACTCCCCCTCCTCCCGACTTCCACACTTCGGCAATACATTGGTAGGCCTATATCTCTTGGATACATATACCAATCGGAATCATCTGGTTAAATTGTTAAATAGACAGGTCATTAGAATTTCAATTGATATTCCTGTGTGTTCTTCTCTTTGTATGAACTACATTTAGGGAGATATAATTCAGACTGGAATGTTTTCCGAGCCTTTGTGTGAATGACGTTTCGCTTCCAATCTATTTTTCTTTTTAATAATCTTAATTTTGTATTCAATTTGTATCTTAACTTGACTGCATTTTCGTATGTCATTTTGTATCAGTCTTGTGTAAATCAGATTTTGTTTTGTTATGCCTTGTTTTTACAGAAAGGGGTAAACTTTGAAAACAAAACGAAATGAATAAATATATGAACGAATGAATGAATAAATGAATGAATGAATGAATATCTAAATAGATAGATAGATAAATAAATAAATAAATAAATAAATCAATCAATCAATCAATCAAAAAGATATTTTCTCCCAATCGGCGTCAAATCAGAGCATCTGTTTGCTGACAAACAAAATTATTGATTGACTGGAAATAATACTGCTGCCATGATAGATCATCTCGGCCTACAGAAACTTCATAAGCATGCGATATACTAGTAAACACACACAAACATAGACACACACACACACACACACAATTCCTTAAGTATATAAGGAACAATGCAATGGCAAGGTGGTGTTCATTTTGATGCATGTAACAACGGTGAAACATGAATCTAAGCATTTCTAAGAAATAATACAAACACAATCACAAATCAAAAGCACAGATATTACACTACAAACGCAACAAAGACTCAATAAAATCTTCATACCTGTAACGTTCATACGTAATAAAGTAGAGAACTAGAGACAGATGATTAAACAAAGGTCATTGTGACGTCTACCACAATACGCAATTAATACGCAGCGTGTACACGCGTCTGACCCCGTTTTCAGTACGCACTCCCCTTTGCGCGTAACAGCAACGAACATCTGATTTCTAACAATACACCCGATTGGTTGAAAGTTGCTCTAATGCTTTGTGACTTCTTGTCATCTCTCCCGTGATTGGAGATTTAGCTACAGCGCTGTCAGACACCTGCGTGTCATGCATGACGCGTTGAACTCCTTGGAGACGTCCTTCCAGCTTGTGTCAACATACGCCAGTGATAACTGAGCTTCTCGCTTGAGTACACTTATTCTCAGAAATTTCTCTTGAAATTTCCTCATTTCTTCTCAGAATCACGGTTATTTCACCAGCAAATTTGCTTCAAGGTAAACTTAATCCCTCTTTTCCACTGATATCATAACACAGATAGATTCCCTTCCGGAAATCTTGGATTCTGTCGGCTTTTAAGAAAGCCAACACAGCTTTAAGTTTTCTCAAAGTCACCTCAAGGTCAAAAGTAGCAATACAAAAGTATCGTGTAGGCCTATATTGGAAGGATGGTACAGTGGTAAAGTTGTTAGAAATGTGATTATCCCTTCTCCAATACCTCATATTATCTAGGAACCCTGAATACACTTAATCTCTCATATTTGTTTAAATCGCTTGATTTGTCTTTCAGAATGTTTGAATTTCTGCGAATCTTTTCTCTTTGGCTGATGAGTACATCACCATCTCAACCTCTCAGCCAAGAGATCATCAGAAAGGCGCGGCCTCGAACATCGGTGAGTCGGCTTTACGTATGTTGCATGTATGACATGAAATGTGCACGACGTAGCTAGACTGATCAGAAAAAGTGGTAATACCACGTACAATATACGCGCTATACATTAGTACATACAATCGACACTTTTTGTAGCTACTTGTATACCCGAAAATTTAGCGCCAAATGGTTGTTACATATTTTTTCGTCATTTTAAGAAACAGTAGATGTTCTCAGAGATATAGGGCCTAGCCGCGTAATTACTAGAATTTCGCCGAATATTTTTATTAATTTCCGTATCTATTAATTTATCTATCTATTTCATTTTTTTTTTTTGCTGGCAATCAAAAATACAGAGTAAATGTGATCGTTACAAATTGTCATTGCGGAGAGCAAATAAATAAATTTATGCAGGAATTGGAGTTATAATTCAATAGTGTCATCATAGGCAAGTTTTACACATGATATTTCGTCGGGGAAGATACGGAATACTGTAGAAAAAAACAAACTACATAACGGAACAAGAAAACGGAGAGACGAGACCCTTACGTTTAATGCAATGAAAAGCTCATGAGTGACGCAAACCGGTGTCATTGGCCACCGGAAGTTTATGACAATGAAAGCAATCCCATAACATATTGAAATCAAAATATTTCACCATACCTATAATAGAACATGCAAGACCTCGTGATTCGCACACGAAGCCATGAGCGGATCAAGTCTGCCGGCTCCCCTCCGGGCCTCAACTTGTCTGGTGCTTTGCTCCTCCAGATCCTGCACCTCCAGCAGGAACAAAACAACATAGAGGATAACATTCGCGTAAGCATCTTTCCTTTGAGTTCATTGTATTTTTACTTATTTATTTATTTTCTTTTTTTTTTGGGGGGGGGGGGGTCATTATATTGTTCGGTGGATATTAATCTAATGACCTCTAATTGTAATGTGGGCACACCAGATTGAAATGTCAAAAAAAAAAATCATGTTTCGCTCATATAAATAACTTCTTTTCAATATTCTTTAAATTTCAGACTCTGACGAGTAGGATGGAGGAAAGTCGGCTAAGATATCATCAAATAGAGTCTGATTTAGAGGTAAGAGTTTTGACCATGCAAGATAAAATGCACAAAAACATTCATTCTTGTTCATATAAATGGTAGATTTCATTCACTGAAATAAAATTGACATGTAATTGTTTTTTTTTTGTGGGTTTTTTTTTTTTGTGCAATAGATGTCGATCTCTAGAGAAAGCCAACTGTTCTGACTTTCTTCGATTATGTAAATGTTCCTTTTCTGTGAGAGTTATGGCATTAACGAGTTTCGGGGTTTAAAACAGAAATCCACTCATCAACAAATAAAAGTGTGCAGAAGTACATCGACAAAGAATGAAGGACAACTTAACGCAGAAAAAGCCAGATAAAGAATGCATGTCTGTCACTTTCACAGAACTTGGCCAGAACTCTAGACATAAAGGTAAGTAATGAGCGAATCGTCGAAGACATCGAGAAGGCGTGGTGGTCGCTGAAGGAGGAGAAGCAGGGGATGGAGAGGCTGTTGGAGAAGGAGCGTTTGAGAGCCCAGGAGGCAGAAGAGACTTTAAGTGTGAGTATTTAGTCAAAGGTTGGATCTATTCTCTCATTTGCAGTAATTCATCGCTCATAGCTTATTGCAAGTTAACAGAAATTTATGGCCAATGTCTAAATGGAATTTAGGATACACCAATGTTTTGGTTGATGCACCGTTTTAGAATGTGAATTGAAATTTGCATCTTCATGTCACGGTAATTTTAGCAGATTTTTTGCCCTTTTATTCAATTGATGACAGGCCTATCTCAGGACAACAAAGCCTACCTTCTCAGATGTAGAGACTCAGACTCCTCAGTCTCAGCAGGAATCGAACACGAAATCTCCCCACCTCGCTACGAAGCAGGTCCAGACTGTCCACCTGTCAGGATCGCCGGAAGCGGCACGAGAATCCTCCTCCACTGTCAAGATTTCTAACCCTGGACAGTCACAGTCACTGGAAGGTACCAAAGTGGCTCAATCATCCGACAGACTAACCGCCAACAGTCCTCAACCAAGACGTCGTGCAGCCTCCCACCCCTTGGATCTTTCCCCACCAGCGAAAAATATTTCTGTAGCAGGCCTGGACGATCTGACCCCGTGGGATGTGTCAGGAAGTTGTCAGGAGATTGGCAAGGGTGCCTTTGGTGTGGTCTCACTCCATCGCCATGCCGCCACTGGTACACCTGTGGCCCTCAAAATCCTCACCCTTCCGTGTAGTACTGCCATCGATTATCAAAAGCGGATCGAGAAGAACTTCCAGAAAGAAATCGACATTCACATGGCCCTAGACGGACTGCAGTATTTCCCCAAGTTTTATGGCGCCTTCCGAATCTCCGGGGATAAGCTATCTATGGCTATGGAGTTTCTCGGCGATGCCAGTACTGGAAAGGCACATTCCATCGCCGACAAGTTCGATGGAAAAGGACCCGAACTTACATACGTTGCCTGGTATGACATCCTCATCGACGTAGTCTGTGGGCTGAAGGCTATGCACGAGATAGGCGTTCTTAACAACGATTTAAAAGAGGACAATGTTCTGTTGGTTTTGAAGGACAGATGGTACGGTAAGTTGATTGACTTTGGAATGTCATCATTTGGACCCAGAAAGTTGAACATGAACGAGGAGGCCGTTATTGAGTACGAGCAGGGTGTGAATTACAGCCACTACGCACCCGAATGTGCCCTGAAAAACCAGCCAACATCACAGTTGAGCGACCTGTTCCAGCTGGGCAGATTGATCGGCTTCGTCGGCCAAGAAATCAAGATCGAAGGCTTACTCGATATGGGGAATTATGTCTGTTCCTGCAATGCCGACAAACGACCGCCTCTACACTCCTTTCTCGATGAACTTCGTATTCAGAGGGCTGCAGTGACAGCCGTGTAAATAGATCACTAGCGGAAGGTAAGTTTTATGGCACTCTGAGGGCTGACACGCATTTCATGACTTACAGAAGGTAAGTGTCTTTACGTTTGCAAATTTGAAAGCGCAAAATCATAGCTGGTGCATGATGCACGTCATACTGGCATATAAACTCTTTCAATGAGATATACGCGGTAACCGATGGGATAAAGTGCAAGAAAGTAACGAAACTATGGAGTAAACTGGAAAAACAATGCTAGAATGTCAGAAAGGAACACAAACAAGATGTGAAATTTTATCTGGTTCCAACAACAACAGCAACAACAACAAGGAAACCATAAAGTGCTCCAATGCATTTTTCATTTGTCATATGCCACAACGCTTCTGAGAATTATGCATATAAATAGGAACTTCGTATTCAGAGGGCTGTAGTGACAGCCGTGTAAATAGATCACTATATAGCGGAAGGTAAGTTTTATGGCACTCTAATGGATGACAAGCATTTCATGTATGTGAGAAGGTAAGTGTCTTCACATTTGCAAATATTTGAAAAGCACAAAATCAAAGTTCAATAGACACTGATCGAAAGTGTAAAAAAAAGAAGATGTAAAATTTTAACTGGTTACAACATCGACAAGAAAACAAGAATACCATAAAGTACTCCATTGAATTTTTTCACTAGATTTTGTCATGATTCTGAGTATATTCAAGTCTCAGCAAATGATTCTCACACTGTTATTGCATGTTTATAAAACAATGGAGGAATTTTGCGAATCTGATGAAATTTCGATATGATAACTTCATGAAAATCTTGGCTCGGATGCAAACAATTATTATTAACCAATGTTTCAGCATTTCTTTTCAGGTTGGACTGGACTCTATGCTGTGAATGAAATTCATATAAAGAAAGGACATATTTTACGTCTTTTTTTTCACAATCTTTCAAACAAATTATAGCCAGCCATCAAGAAAGTAAAACAACCTCTTCAGTTCTTGCTCATGATAAACTGTTCCGTATAGAAAAACAAACAAACAGGGAAATATGCAACTGAAGAACCATTCGCTTCTTTCTATAGAAATGTTATAAGATATATAACATTACAATGACAAATTGAGGCATAGTTTGTCCTCGGGTAATTGGAAAAGGACTGAGAATCTGAAAACATTAATGGGATTTCTGTTCAAACAATGTCAATTTGAAAATGTAAATGGACCAATAAGATGGTAGATTATAATCTCACGGTGATGGGAAAAAAAATCTGGTTACTAAAGTCAGAGTTAATAAAATCTGTACAGTTTGTATATACGTTTTTCCAAAATTTATACCTGCTTCCCTGAGCGGTTCTTAGGTTTTCTACTTTGTCACAGTCGAGCCGATGTTGAGAAATGCTATGGAGAGACAAATTTCTTGAGAGTGAGGTATGATGAGGAAAACTGTTATCTTACCACAGCCGAACGATTGCTGAAAAGAGAAAGTTTGAGAAGTAGAGAAAAAATATGGAGGAGTTCGGACAATAACAGCCAAATGGTGTAGAGACAGTGTAAAGCAGTTAAAGGATAAAAGAGAGAGGATTAACGAATGTAAATGGAATTGAGAGAGGGAGAAGAGTGAAGTATAAGAGAGGAGGAGAGAGTCTCTCATACAGATAAACCAAATGCAGATCCACAAATATCAATGTACGGGTATACATGAGGGAATGTTACATACCACCACAGACACAGACATACACACACACACACACACACACACACACACATATGAACGTCGTAATGTATTAATGTGTGTATACGTACTGAATTTGTGTGTGACTGCTGTCTTGTGTGAACTACATATTAAGAGTCGTGCTTTCAACATTCAGTGTCACGCCTGCATATTACACGGATCTAATTAACAAAACGAATGTAGTACTAGAGGCATGAATCAAAGATTAAAATAAAGGAGAAAGTTGAATTCGTAGGTTTACCAACTGTTTCTTTCCTATCTTCATTCACTCAAAACAGTGATGACCTCCAACAAATTGTTCATAAACATAATGTAAAATATATGATATACACATACAAACACAAAATACAGTGTTTTTTTTTTTTTTTTTTTTTTTAAGGCTTTTGACAAGTACAGTGGACTCCCATTAAAGCGAAGTCCTCGGGACCGGCTGTTCTCTTAAATCGTTATATCGAAATTTCGTTATAACCGAACAAATAAACAAAAATACATAGAGTGGATAATGTTGCGGCCTCCATTTTTACTTCGTTGTAACCGGAATTTTGTTATAACCGTGTTCGTTATAACGGGAGTGTACTGTATCACTACAAATTTCAGTTCTCGTAGGATCTACAAGTTTGTACTGGTAAATGGGAAAATGTTCAGAAAGCTGGAGGAGCATCCCACAAAACAAAAACAAAAAAAAAATCTTTGCACTACTGTGCTCCCTTTGCAATGCCAATGTTAATTAAATGTTTTGAGCACATGAATATGAGATGAGAATACTTACTTCTAATGATATAACAGCCAACATTCCGTGAGATCGGTCGTACAGTCAGACCCTGAACTAGTATGAACGTTGTAACAATGCCCTATAGGCCTACAGACTTCACAAAATGACAAATATCCCAGCCGTCCAACAGATATAATTTTGTCGTTATTGTTGACGATGACAATAAATTGATCCTGCTATAATGTAATATTTTTAACACCAAATCATGAAGCAGTTGAGAAAGATGTTTGGAGATTTATGTCACAAACAAACTGTAATGCATGTAGGACCTAGATCTCTAATGCAAGTATCAGGTCTACTTGTTGAGTGGGTCTGGGAGCAGTGGGGTTAAAACACAGCATATCTGCATTATCATCACATTTTCAATATCTTCCCATTTAGAAAGTAAGGTCTTAACCCTTATGTCAATATGAGAAGTACTTGATCCTGTATCAATGATGTCTGTTTCCCACTGATTACATTGTGTTATGGATTAATAAAACTAAGTGATATTTGCACCTTACTCCCCCTCCTCCCGACTTCCACACTTCGACAATACATTGGTAGGCCTATATCTCTTGGATACATATATCAATCGGAATCATCTGGTTAAATTGTTAAATAGACAGGTCATTAGGATTTCAATTGATATTCCTGTGTGTTCTTCTCTTTGTATGAACTACATTTAGGGAGATATAATTCAGACTGGAATGTTTTCCGAGCCTTTGTGTGAATGACGTTTCGCCTCCAATCTAATTTTCTTTTTAATAATCTTAATTTTGTATTCAATTTGTATCTTAAGTTGACTGCATTTTTGTATGTCATTTTGTATCAGTCTTGTGTAAATCAGTTTTTGTTTTGTTATGCCTTGTTTGTACAGAAAGGGCTAAACTTTGAAAACAAAACGAAATAAATAAATATATGAACGAATGAATGAACATATAAATAGATAGATAGATAGATAAATCAATCAATCAATCAATCAAATAGATATTTTTCTCCCAATCGGCGTCAAAGCAGAGCATCTGTTTGCTGGCAAACAAAATTATTTAATGACTGGAAATAATACTGCTGCCATGATAGATCATCTCGGCCTACAGAAACTTCATAAGCATGCGATATACTAGTAAACACACACAAACATAGACACACACACACACACACAATTCCTAAAACATATAAGGAACAATGCAATGGCAAGGTGGTGTTCATTTTGATGCATGTAACAACGGTGAAACATGAATCTCAGCATTTCTAAGAAATAATACAAACACAATCACAAATCAAAAGCACAGATATTACACTACAAACTCAACAAAGACTCAATTAAAATCTTCATACCTGTAACGTTCATACGTAATAAAGTAGAGAACTAAAGACAGATGATTAAACAAAGGTCATTGTGACGTCTACCACAATACGCAATCAATACGCAGCGTGTACACGCGTCTGACCCCGTTTTCAGTACGCGCTCCCCTTTGCGCGTAACAGCCATGAACATCTGATTTCTAACAATACACCCGATTGGTTGAAAGTTACTCTAATGCTTTTTGACTTCTTGTCATCTCTCCCGTGATTGGAGTTTTAGCTACAGCGCTGTCAGACACCTGCGTGTCATGCATGACGCGTTGAACTCCTTGGAGACGTCCTTCCAGCTTGTGTCAACAAACGCCAGTGATAACTGAGCTTCTCGCTTGAGTACACTTATTCTCAGAAATTTCTCTTGAAATTTCCTCATTTCTTCTCAGAATCACGGTTATTTCACCAGCAAATTTGCTTCAAGGTAAACATAATCCCTCTTTTCCACTTATATCATAACACAGATAGATTCCCTTCCGGAAATCTTGGATTCTGTCGGCATTTAAGAAAGCCAACACAGCTTTCAGTTTTCTCAAAGTCACCTCAAGGTCAAAAGTAGCAATACCAAAGTATCGTGTAGGCCTATATTGGAAGGATGGTACAGTGGTAAAGTTGTTAGAAATGTGATTATCCCTTCTCCAATACCTCATATTATCTAGGAACCCTGAATACACTTAATCTCTCATACTTGTTTAAATCGCTTGATTTGTCTTTCAGAATGTTTGAATTTCTGCGAATCTTTTCTCTTTGGCTGATGAGTACATCACCATCTCAACCTCTCGGCCAAGAGATCATCAGAAAGGCGCAGACTCGAACATCGGTGAGTCGGCTTTACGAACATTTTATGTATGACATGAAATGTTGCACGACGTAGCTAGACTGATCAGAAAAAGTGGTAATACCACGTACAATATACGCGCTACACATTAGTACATACAATCGACACTTTTTGTAGCTACTTGTATACCCGAAAATTTGGCGCCAAATGGTTGTTACATATTTTTTCGTCATTTTAAGAAACAGTAGATGTTCTCAGAGATATAGGGCCTAGCCGCGTAATTACTAGAATTTCGCCGAATATTTTTATTAATTTCCCTATCTATTAATTTATCTATCTATTTCATTTTTTTTTTTTTTGCTGGCAATCAAAAATACAGAGTAAATGTGATCGTTACAAATTGTCATTGCAGATAGCAAATAAATAAATTTATGCAGGAATTGGAGTTATAATTCAATAGTGTCATCATAGGCAAGTTTTACACATGATATTGCGTCGGGGAAGATATGGAATACTGTAGAAAAAACAAACTACATAACGGAACAAGAAAACGGAGAGACGAGACCCTTACGTTTAATGCAATGAAAAGCTCATGAGTGACGCAAACCGGTGTCATTGGCCACCGGAAGTTTATGACAATGAAAGCAATCCCATAACATATTGAAATCAAAATATTTCACCATACCTATAATAGAACATGCAAGACCTCGTGATTCGCACACGAAGCCATGAGCGGATCAAGTCTGCCGGCTCCCCTCCGGGCCTCAACTTGTCTGGTGCTTTGCTCCTCCAGATCCTGCACCTCCAGCAGGAACAAAACAACATAGAGGATAACATTCGCGTAAGCATCTTTCCTTTGAGTTCATTGTATTTTTACTTATTCATTTATTTTCTTTTTTTTTGGGGGGGGGGTCATTATATTGTTCGGTGGATATTAATCTAATGACCTCTAATTGTAATGTGGGCACACCAGATTGAAATGTCAAAAAAAAATCATGTTTCGCTCCTATAAATCACTTCTTTTCAATATTCTTTAAATTTCAGACTCTGACGAGTAGGATGGAGGAAAGTCGGCTAAGATATCATCAAATAAAGTCTGATTTAGAGGTAAGAGTTTTGACCATGCAAGATAAAATGCACAAAAACATTCATTCTTGTTCATATAAATGGTAGATTTCATTCATTGAAATAAAATTGACATGTAATTGTTTTTTTTTTGTGGGTTTTTTTTTTGTGCAATAGATGTCGATCTCTAGAGAAAGCCAACTGTTCTGACTTTCTTCGATTATGTAAATGTTCCTTTTCTGTGAGAGTTATGGCATTAACGAGTTTCGGGGTTTAAAACAGAAATCCACTCATCAACAAATAAAAGTGTGCAGAAGTACATCGACAAAGAATGAAGGACAACTTAACGCAGAAAAAGCCAGATAAAGAATGCATGTCTGTCACTTTCACAGAACTTGGCCAGAACTCTAGACATAAAGGTAAGTAATGAGCGAATCGTCGAAGACATCGAGAAGGCGTGGTGGTCGCTGAAGGAGGAGAAGCAGGGGATGGAGAGGCAGTTGGAGAAGGAGCGTTTGAGAGCCCAGGAGGCAGAAGAGACTTTAAGTGTGAGTATTTAGTCAAAGGTTGGATCTATTCTCTCATTTGCAGTAATCCATCGCTCATAGCTTATTGCAAGTTAACAGAAATTTATGGCCAATGTTTAAATGGAATTTAGGATACACCAATATGTTTTGGTTGATGCACCGTTTTAGAATGTGAATTGAAATTTGCATCTTCATGTCACGGTAATTTTAGCAGATTTTTTGCCCTTTTATTCAATTGATGACAGGCCTATCTCAGGACACCAAAGCCTACCTTCTCAGATGTAGAGACTCAGACTCCTCAGTCTCAGCAGGAATCGAACACGAAATCTCCCCATCTCGCTACAAAGCAGGTCCAGACTGTCCACCTGTCAGGATCGCCGGAAGCGGCACGAGAATCCTCCTCCACTGTCAAGATTTCTAACCCTGGACAGTCACAGTCACTGGAAGGTACCAAAGTGGCTCAATCATCCGACAGACTAACCGCCAACAGTCCTCAACCAAGACGTCGTGCAGCCTCCCACCCCTTGGATCTTTCCCCACCAGCGAAAAATATTTCTGTAGCTGGCCTGGACGATCTGACCCCGTGGGATGTGTCAGGAAGTTGTCAGGAGATTGGCAAGGGTGCCTTTGGTGTGGTCTCACTCCATCGCCATGCCGCCACTGGTACACCTGTGGCCCTCAAAATCCTCACCCTTCCGTCTAGTACTGCCATCGATTATCAAAAGCGGATCGAGAAGAACTTCCAGAAAGAAATCGACATTCACATGGCCCTAGACGGACTGCAGTATTTCCCCAAGTTTTATGGCGCCTTCCGAATCTCCGGGGATAAGCTATCTATGGCTATGGAGTTTCTCGGCGATGCCAGTACTGGAAAGGCACATTCCATCGCCGACAAGTTCGATGGAAAAGGACCCGAACTTACATACGTTGCCTGGTATGACATCCTCATCGACGTAGTCTGTGGGCTGAAGGCTATGCACGAGATAGGCATTCTTAACAACGATTTAAAAGAGGACAATGTTCTGTTGGTTTTGAAGGACAGATGGTACGGTAAGTTGATTGACTTTGGAATGTCATCATTTGGACCCAGAAAGTTGAACATGAACGAGGAGGCCGTTATTGAGTACGAGCAGGGTGTGAATTACAGCCACTACGCACCCGAATGTGCCCTGAAAAACCAGCCAACATCACAGTTGAGCGACCTGTTCCAGCTGGGCAGATTGATCGGCTTCGTCGGCCAAGAAATCAAGATCGAAGGCTTACTCGATATGGGGAATTATGTCTGTTCCTGCGATGCCGACAAACGACCGCCTCTACACTCCTTTCTCGATGAACTTCGTATTCAGAGAGCTGCAGTGACAGCCGTGTAAATAGATCACTAGCGGAAGGTAAGTTTTATGGCACTCTGAGGGCTGACACGCATTTCATGACTTACAGAAGGTAAGTGTCTTTACGTTTGCAAATCTGAAAGCGCAAAATCATAGCTGGTGCATGATGCACGTCATACTGGCATATAAACTCTTTCAATGAGATATACGCGGTAACCGATGGGATATAGTGCAAGAAAGTAACGAAACTATGGAGTAAACTGGAAAAACAATGCTAGAATGTCAGAAAGGAACACAAACAAGATGTGAAATTTTATCTGGTTCCAACAACAACAACAAGGAAACCATAAAGTGCTCCAATGCATTTTTCATTTGTCATATGCCACAACGCTTCTGAGAATTATGCATATAATATGAACTTCGTATTCAGAGGGCTGTAGTGACAGCCGTGTAAATAGATCACTATATAGCGGAAGGTAAGTTTTATGGCACTCTAATGGATGACAAGCATTTCATGTATGTGAGAAGGTAAGTGTCTTCACATTTGCAAATATTTGAAAAGCACAAAATCAAAGTTCAATAGACACTGATCGAAAGTGTAAAAAAAAGAAGATGTAAAATTTTAACTGGTTACAACATCGACAAGAAAACAAGAATACCATAAAGTACTCCATTGAATTTTTTCACTAGATTTTGTCATGATTCTGAGTATATTCAAGTCTCAGCAAATGATGCTCACACTGTTATTGCATGTTTATAAAACAATGGAGGAATTTTGCGAATCTGATGAAATTTCGATATGAAATCTTCATGAAAATCTTGGCTCGGATGCAAACAATTATTATCAACCAATGTTTCAGCATTTCTTTTCAGGTTGGACTGGACTCTATGCTGTGAATGAAATTCATATAAAGAAAGGACATATTTTACGTCTTTTTTTCACAATCTTTCAAACAAATTATAGCCAGCCATCAAGAAAGTAAAACAACCTCTTCAGTTCTTGCTCATGATAAACTGTTGCGTATAGAAAAACAAACAAACAGGGAAATATGCAACTGAAGAACCATTCGCTTCTTTCTATAGAAATGTTATAAGATATATAACATTACAATGACAAATTGAGGCATAGTTTGTCCTCGGGAAATTGGAAAAGGACTGAGAATCTGAAAACATTAATGGGATTTCTGTTCAAACAATGTCAATTTGAAAATGTAAATGGACCAATAAGATGGTAGATTATAATCTCACGGTGATGGGAAAAAAATCTGGTTACTAAAGTTAGAGTTAATAAAATCTGTACAGTTTGTATATACGTTTTTCCAAAATTTACACCTGCTTCCCTGAGTGGTTCTTAGGTTTTCTACTTTGTCACAGTCGAGCCGATGTTGAGAAATGCTATGGAGAGACAAATTTCTTGAGAGTGAGGTATGATGAGGAAAACTGTTATCTTACCACAGCCGAACGATTGCTGAAAAGAGAAAGTTTGAGAAGTAGAGAAAAAATATAGAGGAGTTCGGACAATAACAGCCAAATGGTGTAGAGACAGTGTAAAGCAGTTAAAGGATAAAAGAGAGAGGATTAACGAATGTAAATGGAATTGAGAGAGGGAGAAGAGTGAAGTATAAGAGAGGAGGAGAGAGTCTCTCATACAGATAAACCAAATGCAGATCCACAAATATCAATGTACGGGTATACATGAGGGAATGTTACATACCAGCACAGACACAGACATACATACACACACACACACATACACACACACATATGAACGTCGTAATGTATTAATGTGTGTGTACGTATTGAATTTGTGTGTGACTGCTGTTTTGTGTGAACTGCATATCAAGAGTCGTGCTTTCAACATTCAGTGTCACGCCTGCATATTACACGGATCTAATTAACAAAACGAATGTAGTACTAGAGGCATGAATCAAAGATTAAAATAAAGGAGAAAGTTGAATTCGTAGGTTTACCAACTGTTTCTTTCCTATCTTCATTCACTCAAAACAGTGATGACCTCCAACAAATTGTTCATAAACATAATGTAAAATATATGATATACACAAACACAAAACACAGCGGTTTTTTTGTTTTTGTTTTTTTTTTAAGGCTTTTGACAAGTACAGTGGACTCCCATTAAAGCGAAGTTCTCGGGACCGGCTGTTCTCTTAAATCGTTATATCGAAATTTCGTTATAACCGAACAAATAAACAAAAATACATAGAGTGGATAATGTTGCGGCCTCCATTTTTACTTCGTTGTAACCGGAATTTCGTTATAACCGTGTTCGTTATAACGGGAGTGTACTGTATCACTACAAATTTCAGTTCTCGTAGGATCTACAAGTTTGTACTGGTAAATGGGAAAATGTTCAGAAAGCTGGAGGAGCATCCCACCAAAAAAAAAAAACCAAAAAAAAATCTTTGCACTACTGTGCTCCCTTTGCAATGCCAATGTTAATTAAATGTTTTGAGCACATAAATATGAGATGAGAATACTTACTTCTAATGATATAACAGCCAACATTCCGTGAGATCGGTCGTACAGTCAGACCCTGAACTAGTGTGAACGTTGTAACAATGCCCTATAGGCCTACAGACTTCACAAAATGACAAATATCCCAGCCGTCCAACAGATATAATTTTGTCGTTATTGTTGACGATGACAATAAATTGATCCTGCTATAATGTAATAATTTTAGCACTAAATCATGAAGCAGTTGAGAAAGATGTTTGGAGATTTATGTCACAAACAAACTGTAATGCATGTAGGACCTACATCTCTAATACAAGTATCAGGTCTACTTGTTGAGTGGGTCTGGGAGCAGTGGGGTTAAAACACAGCATATCTGCATTATCATCACATTTTCAATATCTTCCCATTTAGAAAGTAAGGTCTTAACCCTTATGTCATTATGAGAAGTACTTGATCCTGTATCAACGATGTCTGTTTCCCACTGATTACATTGTGTTATGGATTAATAAAACTAAGTGATATTTGCACCTTACTCCCCCTCCTCCCGACTTCCACACTTCGACAATACATTGGTAGGCCTATATCTCTTGGATACATATACCAATTGGAATCATCTGGTTAAATTGTTAAATAGACAGGTCATTAGGATTTCAATTGATATTCCTGTGTGTTCTTCTCTTTGTATGAGCTACATTTAGGGAGATATAATTCAGACTGGAATGTTTTCCGAGCCTTTGTGTGAATGACGTTTCGCCTCCCATCTAATTTCCTTTTTAATAATCTTAATTTTGTATTCAATTTGTATTTTAAATTGATTGCATTTTTGTATGTCATTTTGTATCAGTCTTGTGTAAATCAGTTTTTGTTTTGTTATGCCTTGTTTGTACAGAAAGGGCTAAACTTTGAAAACAAAACGAAATAAATAAATATATGAACGAATGAATGAACATATAAATAGATAGATAGATAGATAAATCAATCAATCAATCAATCAAATAGATATTTTTCTCGGCCTACAGAAACTTCATAAGCATGCGATATACTAGTAAACACACACAAACATAGACACACACACACACACACACACACACACAATTCCTAAAACATATAAGGAACAATGCAATGGCAAGGTGGTGTTCATTTTGATGCATGTAACAACGGTGAAACATGAATCTCAGCATTTCTAAGAAATAATACAAACACAATCACAAATCAAAAGCACAGATATTACACTACAAACGCAACAAAGACTCAATTAAAATCTTCATACCTGTAACGTTCATACGTAATAAAGTAGAGAACTAAAGACGGATGATTAAACAAAGGTCATTGTGACGTCTACCACAATACGCAATCAATACGCAGCGTGTACACGCGTCTGACCCCGTTTTCAGTACGCGCTCCCCTTTGCGCGTAACAGCCATGAACATCTGATTTCTAATAATACACCCGATTGGTTGAAAGTTACTCTAATGCTTTTTGACTTCTTGTCATCTCTCCCGTGATTGGAGTTTTAGCTACAGCGCTGTCAGACACCTGCGTGTCATGCATGACGCGTTGAACTCACAGATATAAATAGGTAGATTGATCAAGCCCATTCACAACCCACGCGTAGCTTTATAGCCAGTTGCGCGCACATTACATGCCGCCATTTTGATTAGTCTTTTGTTACGTCACGGCTTGCGATGAACATGGCTGGGGGAAGTAAAAAAGAAGAAAAAAAAAAGTCAGCGTAGGCCTGCACTATGCTGCAACTCTGCTAACCCTGTTCTGCGCACGCAAGCCGTGACGTAACAAAAGACTAACCAAAATGGCGGAGATCGCGTGCGCTGGCTATGCTTTCAGACCCCACTTGATCATTCTACCTATATAGTTCTGTGGTTGAACTCCTTGGAGACGTCCTTCCAGCTTGTGTCAACAAACGCCAGTGATAACTGAGCTTCTCGCTTGAGTACACTTATTCTCAGAAATTTCTCTTGAAATTTCCTCATTTCTTCTCAGAATCACGGTTATTTCACCAGCAAATTTGCTTCAAGGTAAACATAATCCCTCTTTTCCACTTATATCATAACACAGATAGATTCCCTTCCGGAAATCTTGGATTCTGTCGGCATTTAAGAAAGCCAACACAGCTTTCAGTTTTCTCAAAGTCACCTCAAGGTCAAAAGTAGCAATACCAAAGTATCGTGTAGGCCTATATTGGAAGGATGGTACAGTGGTAAAGTTGTTAGAAATGTGATAATCCCTTCTCCAATACCTCATATTATCTAGGAACCCTGAATACACTTAATCTCTCATACTTGTTTAAATCGCTTGATTTGTCTTTCAGAATGTTTGAATTTCTGCGAATCTTTTCTCTTTGGCTGATGAGTACATCACCATCTCAACCTCTCAGCCAAGAGATCATCAGAAAGGCGCGGACTCGAACATCGGTGAGTCGGCTTTACGTATGTTGCATGTATGACATGAAATGTTGCACGACGTAGCTAGACTGATCAGAAAAAGTGGTAATACCACGTACAATATACGCGCTATACATTAGTACATACAATCGACACTTTTTGTAGCTACTTGTATACCCGAAAATTTGGCGCCAAATGGTTGTTACATATTTTTTCGTCATTTTAAGAAACAGTAGATGTTCTCAGAGATATAGGGCCTAGCCGCGTAATTACTAGAATTTCGCCGAATATCTTTATTTATTTCCCTATCTATTAATTTATCTATCTATTTCATTTTTTTTTTTTTTTTGCTGGCAATCAAAAATACAGAGTAAATGTGATCGTTACAAATTGTCATTGCGGATACCAAATAAATAAATTTATGCAGGAATTGGAGTTATAATTCAATAGTGTCATCATAGGCAAGTTTTACACATGATATTTCGTCGGGGAAGATACGGAATACTGTAGAAAAAAAAAAACAAACTACATAACGGAACAAGAAAACCGACAGACGAGACCCTTACGTTTAATGCAATGAAAAGCTCATGAGTGACGCAAACCGGTGTCATTGGCCACCGGAAGTTTATGACAATGAAAGCAATCCCATAACATATTGAAATCAAAATATTTCACCATACCTATAATAGAACATGCAAGACCTCGTGATTCGCACACGAAGCCATGAGCGGATCAAGTCTGCCGGCTCCCCTCCGGGCCTCAACTTGTCTGGTGCTTTGCTCCTCCAGATCCTGCACCTCCAGCAGGAACAAAACAACACAGAGGATAACATTCGCGTAAGTATCTTTCCTTTGAGTTCATTGTATTTTTACTTATTTATTTATTTTTTTTTTTGGGGGGGGGGGTCATTATATTGTTCGGTGGATATTAATCTAATGACCTCTAGTTGTATTGTGGGCACACCAGATTGAAATGTCAAAAAAAAAAATCATGTTTCGCTCCTATAAATCACTTCTTTTCAATATTCTTTAAATTTCAGACTCTGACGAGTAGGATGGAGGAAAGTCGGCTAAGATATCATCAAATAGAGTCTGATTTAGAGGTAAGAGTTTTGACCATGCAAGATAAAATGCACAAAAACATTCATTCTTGTTCATATAAATGGTAGATTTCATTCATTGAAATAAAATTGACATGGAATTGGGTTTTTTTTTGTGGGTTTTTTTTTTGTGCAATAGATGTCGATCTCTAGAGAAAGCCAACTGTTCTGACTTTCTTCGATTATGTGAATGTTCCTTTTCTGTGAGAGTTATGGCATTAACGAGTTTCGGGGTTTAAAACAGAAATCCACTCATCAACAAATAAGTGTGCAGAAGTACATCGACAAAGAATGAAGGACAACTTAACGCAGAAAAAGCCAGATAAAGAATGCATGTCTGTCACTTTCACAGAACTTGGCCAGAACTCTAGACATAAAGGTAAGTAATGAGCGAATCGTCGAAGACATCGAGAAGGCGTGGTGGTCGCTGAAGGAGGAGAAGCAGGGGATGGAGAGGCAGTTGGAGAAGGAGCGTTTGAGAGCCCAGGAGGCAGAAGAGACTTTAAGTGTGAGTATTTAGTCAAAGGTTGGATCTATTCTCTCATTTGCAGTAATTCATCGCTCATAGCTTATTGCAAGTTAACAAAATTTATGGCCAATGTCTAAATGGAATTTAGGATACACCAATATGTTTTGGTTGATGCACCGTTTTAGAATGTGAATTGAAATTTGCATCTTCATGTCACGGTAATTTTAGCAGATTTTTTGCCCTTTTATTCAATTGATGACAGGCCTATCTCAGGACACCAAAGCCTACCTTCTCAGATGTAGAGACTCAGACTCCTCAGTCTCAGCAGGAATCGAACACGAAATCTCCCCATCTCGCTACAAAGCAGGTCCAGACTGTCCACCTGTCAGGATCGCCGGAAGCGGCACGAGAATCCTCCACTGTCAAGATTTCTAACCCTGGACAGTCACAGTCACTGGGAGGTACCAAAGTGGCTCAATCATCCAACAGACTAACCGCCAACAGTCCTCAACCAAGACGTCGTGCAGCCTCCCACCCCTTGGATCTTTCCCCACCAGCGAAAAATATTTCTGTAGCTGGCCTGGACGATCTGACCCCGTGGGATGTGTCAGGAAGTTGTCAGGAGATTGGCAAGGGTGCCTTTGGTGTGGTCTCACTCCATCGCCATGCCGCCACTGGTACACCTGTGGCCCTCAAAATCCTCACCCTTCCGTCTAGTACTGCCATCGATTATCAAAAGCGGATCGAGAAGAACTTCCAGAAAGAAATCGACATTCACATGGCCCTAGACGGACTGCAGTATTTCCCCAAGTTTTATGGCGCCTTCCGAATCTCCGAGGATAAGCTATCTATGGCTATGGAGTTTCTCGGCGATGCCAGTACTGGAAAGGCACATTCCATCGCCGACAAGTTCGATGGAAAAGGACCCGAACTTACATACGTTGCCTGGTATGACATCCTCATCGACGTAGTCTGTGGGCTGAAGGCTATGCACGAGATAGGCATTCTTAACAACGATTTAAAAGAGGACAATGTTCTGTTGGTTTTGAAGGACAGATGGTACGGTAAGTTGATTGACTTTGGAATGTCATCATTTGGACCCAGAAAGTTGAACATGAACGAGGAGGCCGTTATTGAGTACGAGCAGGGTGTGAATTACAGCCACTACGCACCCGAATGTGCCCTGAAAAACCAGCCAACATCACAGTTGAGCGACCTGTTCCAGCTGGGCAGATTGATCGGCTTCGTCGGCCAAGAAATCAAGATCGAAGGCTTACTCGATATGGGGAATTATGTCTGTTCCTGCGATGCCGACAAACGACCGCCTCTACACTCCTTTCTCGATGAACTTCGTATTCAGAGAGCTGCAGTGACAGCCGTGTAAATAGATCACTAGCGGAAGGTAAGTTTTATGGCACTCTGAGGGCTGACACGCATTTCATGACTTACAGAAGGTAAGTGTCTTTACGTTTGCAAATCTGAAAGCGCAAAATCATAGCTGGTGCATGATGCACGTCATACTGGCATATAAACTCTTTCAATGAGATATACGCGGTAACCGATGGGATAAAGTGCAAGAAAGTAACGAAACTATGGAGTAAACTGGAAAAACAATGCTAGAATGTCAGAAAGGAACACAAACAAGATGTGAAATTTTATCTGGTTCCAACAACAACAACAAGGAAACCATAAAGTGCTCCTATGCATTTTTCATTTGTCATATGCCACAACGCTTCTGAGAATTATGCATATAAATAGGAACTTCGTATTCAGAGGGCTGTAGTGACAGCCGTGTAAATAGATCACTATATAGCGGAAGGTAAGTTTTATGGCACTCTAATGGATGACAAGCATTTCATGTATGTGAGAAGGTAAGTGTCTTCACATTTGCAAATATTTGAAAAGCACAAAATCAAAGTTCAATAGACACTGATCGAAAGTGTAAAAAAAAAGAAGATATAAAATTGTGATACCCCAAGAAAATAGCCCCCCCCCCCATTTTTTTGAAAGTTTACACAATTGCATTGATTCAAATGACAAGAACACACCCTCATAAACTTGATCCATCCACCCCTAAAACCCGGAGTGGAGTTAACCAAACTGCTTGAAATTCAGAGAAAAATGACATCACTCAGATGGATGTGGTTTTGAGCACACTTTCATCCCTGCATCCATCTTGACTGGACGTGTGTTATCTTTCTCTGCATACAGGTAAGAAATCTTGCTTTTACCCCTTTTCAGTTATTCAAAATCATTCCTTCCGATTGGTATAATTGGTGATTTTGTGATATTTAGTGTTTTGTAGTTGAATTGAATGGTTATTCCTTCAGAAAAGAGGAATTCTGAACACCAGTGGTGTTCTCAGCGAAGTTATTGAATATATGTATTTGTATTGACCTATTATCACTTACGACTGGATATGACTGATATGCTAGTGTTGGTGAATAATAGAAATTGTGTTACTGTTATAATTGTGTAGTGATTGAGTAGTTTTCATGCTGTAAGAGTTGAAATTACAACTTAAGCTGATTTAATTCCGGATTAAGTGTTGTTGATGCGAGTGTGAACAAGCCATAGGCCGTACTACCCTGTGTAGGAGGACGGTCAGTCTAAACACTCTCCTAGGCGGTGCACCGTGCAAGAGTCCGTTGACCTTAGGCTATCTTGGGAATGACTGTAAAGTGACTGATATATATGTTATTCTGACTGAAAGCCCAAATGCCTTAACGTGTGCTAATTGTAAATACATGGATACTTGGTATGATGCTAATGGAATAGTAGTGTAACATTGTGCAGAATGGAAACAGCGATGGATAATGTAGTGTACAATTTGTAGACACATGTAGAATAGAGGTAGAGACAGAGAATCGGTGTGAACACAGTTTGGATGACTCACGCCAACCTCCACATCTTATCGGCCAGAGCTCTGACCACTAGCTCTCTGGACGGAGTGTTTATAGTTGTGGTCAGTGTCTCTCTCACTTTCCCAGCTCCTCAGTTCCTCACTTTTTGGCCAGTTCCTCACTTTGGTATAAAGAAATTAAAAAGGAATCATTCAGGGATCGTCCCCAAAGTTTGGTCTTCAGAGCGACTGTCGTAAAATTCCCGAAATACTTTCGCTTTTGCCTGACGGCAGGGATCATCTCAGATGTTGTTAAAGTTTTGTTGTAAAAGATTTTACAGAAGCGTTTTGTGTTATATGAGAGGAATAAAATATAGAAACAAGCAGGAAAGAGAGAGAAAACCTGACTTTTAGAGAAACAAAGGAAAACTAAAGAAGTTGGATTTGTTTTGCAGTGTACTAAGATGACTAGTTTTCCCGCTTGCTTTTAAAACAATTCTTGCCAAAGAAATGAATGCATTCCAGGTTTAGGTTTATTTAATCATTGATCGATTCATGGATACAAACAGAGATTAATGATAGTTGCGTTTATTTGATTAAATCATTTGTATTTTAAATGATTGGTTAAGGTTAAGCTAGATTGCTTTTATTAAAGGAGAAGCTTACAGTTAATTATGCTTACTACAGAGGAATGATAAGAGTGATTGTTATGAGTAAGTGTTATAATTAACCTTTGATTTTCGAGACTCTTTGAGGTATAAATCAAGCATCATATTGAGTAAGGTAAATTATCAATTACACTGATGAAGAATTAGGTATTCATATCAGCAACTTGTCATTCATATTGTGTCGATGAGAAGAAGTGTTTGATAATTATGTTGATTGCGATTAATATGATCATTGAAATTCGGTATGATTTATACCAGAATAAAGAGAGACACTTTCATCCCTGCATCCATCTTGACTGGACGTGTGTTATCTTTCTCTGCATACAGATCGAAAGTGATATTGGATTGTGAATTCAACCCAGTTACCCGAGACCCGGGTAACATTTTCTGGCGACCCTGCCAGGACGGCAAATCAACGGGTTTGAAGGATGACGACTTGCTGTCCTTGGACACTGAACCTGGTATGAGCAGTTAACCTCGTGATGCGACGACGAATTGGCTAACAGCTATACGTACTGAGACTCCACGGCGAAGGCTTGGGTGAAAGTGAAGGAAAGCTAGTCTACAAGGCCAGATAGGGGCAGAATATCAGCAAAGTAGCTGCCGGAGAGCCTGACCTTGCAGATCCGAGAATTCGACACTTTCGACATGGAAGCCTTCGAGGAAGCTCAGTTTGAGATAGAAGAGCAGCTGTTTGGTCTTCGCATCGAGGAGCTACGACAGGTATGTCCTCTCTTGGGCATACCCACACCGGCCGAGGATCGGTCTAGACAAGCTTTAGTACGGATGGTGCAGTCTTCCCTTCGGAAATTAAGCCTGGAGGAGGAGGGAGCCAAGGAAAAACTGGAGACCTTGAAAGCGCAAATTGATACGATTAAGCAAGGTTCCAGTGATGACAAGGACGAGATGCAGGTTCTAATAGAGGCTCACAAGGCCAGGATGAGCCAGATGGAGAGTGACTTCCAGGAGAGGTTGCGACTTTTGGAAGCCCGTGCTGATGAGAACACGCATCGACAAGAAGAACCGCATCCCTTGCCTCCTCCCACGCCACCACCTGCTGCTACCATCCCCGACCACGCGATGACGACTATGCCTCCCTCAACTGTCCCTCCACTCTTCCGGAAGGAACTGCGGATCAGTGGGGAGATCGGGGAACCGAACCAGAAAGATCGTTTAACCTACACTAGCCTCAACCACCAGATAGAGGCTGCCCTCTCAAAGGGTTATAGCGAGAGGGAAGTGATAGAGGCAGTGGTGAGAGCCATCACCCCAGGACTTCGCCTTAGGTCCTACCTCGAGAATCACGCTTGCCTGACCCTGGTCACTCTGAGGACGGTTCTGAAGGCCCATTTTCAGGAGAAGGATGCCACGGAAGTCTATCAGGAACTGTCAAACATTAGCCAACTTAAAAGTGAAACGCCACAGGCATTCGTAATGAGGGCACTTGACCTGAAACAGCGGGTTCTCCTCGCGTCTGCAGACTCCACCGCTGGGTTGAGGTATGACCCCCACCTCGTCCAGAGCATGTTTGTGCATGCAGTGGTCACGGGGTTAACAAACGATAACATCCGGCAGGACATTAAGCAATCCCTCACCCCAGGAGTGTCTGATGAAGAACTTTTGGAGAAACTCACTGCCGCTGCATCCTTAGAAGCAAAGCGCCTCCAGAAGGTTGGGGTAAAACCTCAAAGAATCAACACAATCACGACGGAGGAGCCCCCATCTAAAAGCCCTAAGGAACGGAAGCCAGACCTGCGCGAAGAGATGGCTGCCCAGATTGCAGAATTGAGAGCGAGTATTGAAGCTCTTCAGGGGAAAATGTCGACATCTCAGCGCTCCCCACAACAACAACAACCACAAGGAGCCGGGCGTCGACCACCTCAGCGACCACGGGGCTGCCCATCATGCCGCCAAGAAGGGACAGGAGATGAGTGTCAGCACTGTTACAAGTGTGGTAGCAGTGAACACTTCGCTCGGGGATGCAGAAAACGACAGGGAAACGACCAGGGGGCACCCAGCGGGGACAGGGTGTAACCCAACCAAGACCAGGATCCCCAACCACGACCAGACCCGGACAACCAAAACTAAACCAGATTTTCCCACAAAGCCCTGGCCATGTCACCACATCAAAACAAAGGGGACGGGTTGTGAAACTTGTTGGTGATAGGTGTCTAGTTAAATGCTCTTTGAATGGGATTCCTTCTACAGCTCTCTGGGACACAGGAGCACAGGTCTCGGTGATGCCAGAGAGAATTTATCGAGAGGTGCTTCCACAAGTCCAACTGAGGGAAGTCCAGGAAATACTAGATACTGACCTCCAACTCAAGGCGGCCAACGGCACTTCCTTACCATACAAAGGCTGGATAGAAGTCTGGTTTAGCCTCGACCCTGACACCAACACATCATCAACTATACTCGTACCTTTTCTAGTGACACCTGAGGAGCTGCCTGAGACCATCATTGGTTACAATGTAATCAGTGAGCTGGTCCAAGCAACACCAATTGGGAGCCTTCCTGGCATCACGCGACAGCTTGGAAGCTCAATGCAAGTGTCACCTAGGGCAGCTGACCAAGTAATCTCCCTACTGAGGACAGGACCACCAGAAGAGTTGTGCACCGTAAGAACTGGTCGTTCCCCGATCATCTTGCGCCCGGAATCCTGGACAAAGGTGACAGTAATGGTGAGACTTGGGAACATGAGGGATGGGGCACTACTGTTCGAGCCAGGGATCAACAGCAACCTGCCCGAAGATGTAGAAGTTCCCTCCTGTGTTGTGCAAGTCTCCCAAGGTCAGTCCCCTCGTCTAGACATTCCTGTGTACAACTACTCCAAGAAAACGATTGTAGTCCCTCGGTATACGCAATTGGGAAGACTGCAATCAATGCATTCGATACTCCCTGACTATCCACATGACCTACAACCCGCCAACTACCAACCCAAAACCGACAGTTACATCGCCTCAGTGTCAGGTACCGATGAGAAAATGGAAGGACCCTCCTTCAAGCTTGGCCACTTGGCAGCAGAGGAGCAGAAGGCTGTGGAAGGACTCCTTCACCAGGAAATAGAGAGTTTCTCATCGGGTGACCAGGACATGGGATGTATCCCCGACCTCAAGATGACCATCAGACTCACCGACAACGTCCCGGTTCAGAAGACCTACCAGTCTATTCCCCGACCACTCTACCAAGAGGTGAAACTCTACCTACAGGACCTCCTTGACCGTGGGTGGATCAGGAAATCTGAATCACCCTATGCCTCTCCAGTCGTGTGTGTGCGAAAGAAAGATGGAAGCCTCCGTCTATGTATCGACTACCGCGGACTTAACAAGAAGACAATACCTGACCGACAACCCATACCTAGAATGCAGGACCTGATCGACGGACTCGGAGGAAATCGGTGGTTTACCACCCTAGATCAGGGTAAGGCGTACCACCAGGGTTTCATTGCCGAGGAATGCCGACAGATGACTGCATTCATCACTCCATGGGGTCTCCACGAGTGGAATAGAATCCCGTTTGGACTGAAGAATGCACCAGCTGCATATCAAAGGTGCATGGAGACAATCCTCGAGGGCCTCAACCACAACATCTGTGAGGTTTACCTGGATGACATTGTCATCTACAGCCAGACCTTCGATGATCACCTCAGGCATGTCCAGACAGTTTTGCAGCGTCTCCGGGAGAATGGGGTGAAGCTGAAGCCAGCAAAGTGCAGCTTCTTCCAGCAGGAAGTGAAGTTCCTGGGCAAAGTGATCTCTGGGGAAGGGTACAAGGCAGACCCCAGTGAAACAGAGGCTCTCACTTCACTTAAGAGCCACACCCCGAAGACGGTAGGAGACCTGCGCAAGATACTTGGCCTGACTGGATATTATCGAAGATACCTCAAGGACTACGCAAAGCGTGCCAAAACCCTCTACGACCTCCTAAAAGCACCAGTGACCACAAGGGACGCAAAACGGACACACAGACCTACCAAACGGACAAACAGGACAAAACACCACGGACAAGCCCCCTCCAACACCCCAATCACCTGGACAACCTCTCATCAGGAAATCGTGAACTCCTTCATCGCCGACCTCGTACAGCCCCCTGTGATGATGTACCCGAACTTCAGTGCACCATACATCCTACACACTGATGCTTCACAGGAGGGACTGGGAGCCGTACTGTACCAGGAGAGTGATGGAAAGCTCAGGGTAATCGCCTACGGATCCCGAACGCTGACACCTGCGGAGAAAAACTACCATCTCCACTCAGGGAAACTTGAGTTCCTGGCGCTCAAGTGGGCGATTACTGAGCAATTCCGAAACTACCTCCTCTATGCTGAGTCTTTCACCGTGTATACGGATAATAATCCGTTGACCTACATCCTCAGCACGGCAAAGCTCAACGCCACAGGGCATCGATGGGTTGGTGAGCTCGCCGACTTCAACTTCTCAATCAAGTACAGACCAGGAAGGAAGAACGGCGATGCTGATGCTCTATCTAGAATGCCCCTGACCCCCACCCAACGACAGGAATCTTGTACACAGGAGATAACGACAACGACTACCAAGGCCGCGCTGAGAGGTTCCCTTCACCAGACCCAGGATGAAATGGCGCTGGTCCAGGCACTATTCATACAGCCCACTGACACCCAAACAGACATGTCTCCAGAATCCATTACCTCCTTCTCCATGACTGACATCAAAACAGCCCAGCAGGAAGACCCAGACATCTCACGAGTGCTCCTCTACAAGCAAAAGGGAAGGTGGCCACGTGCAGATGAACGCACAGACGAATCTCCAGGAACCAGAGCAATGATGCACGAATGGAGGAGACTAGAGGTTGGACATGATGGAATTCTCAGGCGTAGAACGAAAACGAAAACACAACTTGTTCTCCCCTTGAAGTGGCGGAATTTCGCGTGTACCGAGCTGCACGACAAGATGGGCCATCTAGGGACTGATAGAACAGTTGACCTCGCCCGGCAACGGTTCTACTGGCCCCATATGGAGCGCTTCATCGAGGCCTATATCACCAGGCAATGTAAATGCATCATGCAGAAGAAACCCGCACAGAACACCAAAGTCCCGTTAGTCCCCATCACCACCTCCGAACCATTTGAACTTGTGTGCATTGACTTCCTCCATCTAGAGCGCAGTCGAGGAGGTGAAGAGTATGTGCTGGTCGTGATGGACCACTTCACACGGTTTGCGCAGGCCTATCCAACTACAAACAAGTCTGGCAAGACCGCTGCTGACCGAATCTTCAATGACTTCATATTGAAGTTCGGGTTCCCGAAACGGCTTCATCACGACCAGGGAAGGGAGTTCGAGAACCAACTCTTCACCCGACTACAACAACTTTCTGGGATCACAGCCTCTAGGACATCCCCGTATCATCCCCAAGGCAACGGACAAGTGGAACGGTTCAATCGGACCCTGCTAGCCATGCTACGAACCCTGGCTGAGGAGCAGAAGCACGATTGGAAACGCCACATCAATAAAGTCGTCCATGCCTACAACAACACACGACATGACGCTACCAACTACTCACCCCATTACCTACTTTTCGGCTACTCACCAAGGCTCCCTATCGACCTAGCATTCGGTCTGACCACGTCAGAACAGGCAAAGTGTCAGAATCTTCCAGAGTATGTTCAGAAGTGGAAAACAAGACTGGAAGAGGCTTATGACCTCGCACGTAAGAATGCGCAGAAGGCTTCAGAGAGAGGGAAAAAGTACGACAAGAGACCGGCGAGTACGGTGCTGATGCCGGGCGATCGAGTTCTCGTCAAAGACTGCTCCCCGAAATCAGGACCTGGAAAGCTACGGTCATACTTTGAGGACAGAGTATATACTGTTGTGTCCAAAAAGGGTGACCTCCCCGTCTATGACATTCAGCCAGATGATGGCAAGGGTAGGACTCGTACCCTCCATCGCAGTCTCCTGTTCCCCTGCGATACATTACTCGCTGAAAGACAAACCCCTCCTGTGAGACCGGCTGTAGAGAGAAGTGGGCGAGGAGCACCGGAGAGAGGCAGACGAAGAAAACGACACCTTCCTGACCAACGCCCGAATGAGACGCCAGATCCCTCCAATGCCTACATGGAGGAAAGCTCTGACGATGATCTCCATCATGAATGGTACAGCCGTGGGTATGGAGAGCAGGAAGGCCGTCAAGAGACCCTCATCGAAACCCGTCACCAGACACAGCAGGTACTAAAAGAGCCAGAACCAGTACCACCTCCAGACACCCAGCCCCAACCAGACCGGGAAATCACCGCAGTACCAGCCCCTGAGGGTCACCACCAACCAGACGGGGAAATCACCGCGGTACCAGCCTCTGAGGGCCACCACCAGCCAGACCAGGAAATGAACGCGGATACTGAGGGTCATCATAACGAGGGCACCCCGATTGATGGAGATGGGCAGCAGACGATGGTGCCACCACAGCATGCTGCTCTCAACCGGGAGCCAGGAACGACGACGAACCCTGACGGACCCCCCGCTGCACCCCAGACAACGCCATCTGACGATGCATCCTTCAGCTCAGGCCGCCCTCGCAGAAACAGGCAACCCCCAAATACCCTAACATACCACAATCTCGGAAATCCTGCCCCCCATTGCATGCCACTGTACATTAATGACATAAACCCTGCCATGCCCGAGGTACCAATGCCACCAAATACTAATATGTATCCCCCAAATCTACCTATGAACCCGACCTATAACTACCCCTTGTATAACCCTTTTGTACCTTACGGAATGCCGTTTGCATTCCCAACAATGTATGACCACGGACAACAGGTGGGAAATCAACAGTGAACCATGCAGTCGACTAATACGCCGAACATTATGTGTGCCCCATAGTGGAGGGGTACGCTGAGTAAGACGATGATTCGCCAAATGAAGGTAGTTGTAATTTAGGTAACCAGTAGTTTAAACCTCTGTGGAAAGCAGTTTTCTCTCAGAAATGGTACCCCTGAATCATGTGGCAAAGATGAATTGTAAAAGAAATGAACAGAAAAGAAACACTGCGCAGTGTAAAAGTGGAAGAACTTTATTTTGTTTGCTAGTGATGAAGTTCTACAGGTCAATAGTCATTTCTTTTCGCCATATCATGTTTGTATGAATATAGAGTAATACTATGTAATATTTCGCACGTGGATCTCAAAGGATCAGAAGAATACACTCTCAGAAGCGCGCGCCTGGGAAGCTGTATTTTTTCTTAGTGTGCTATACAATGTAGCATATATTATGGGTTTAACTCCGCGAAATTGAAATGCAAACTGTGATATGGAGGAGCGCCATGTGTCAGGACATGTTAATATGATGTTACAGTTGAAGTGATTTGTTCACTGTGCTGTATGAACAGACGATGAAAGCGATAAGATAATGACAGCATGTAATAATATTGTATGGATTTAATTGACATGAATTTGAACATAAGGTATTTTGTAATCCATGCATTGATGGTGTCAATATATAGTTATTGTGTAAATGTCGAGGACGACATTTCTTTCAGGAGGGAAAGATGTGATACCCCAAGAAAATAGCCCCCCCCCCCATTTTTTTGAAAGTTTACACAATTGCATTGATTCAAATGACAAGAACACACCCTCACAAACTTGATCCATCCACCCCTAAAACCCGGAGTGGAGTTAACCAAACTGCTTGAAATTCAGAGAAAAATGACATCACTCAGATGGATGTGGTTTTGAGCACACTTTCATCCCTGCATCCATCTTGACTGGACGTGTGTTATCTTTCTCTGCATACAGGTAAGAAATCTTGCTTTTACCCCTTTTCAGTTATTCAAAATCATTCCTTCCGATTGGTATAATTGGTGATTTTGTGATATTTAGTGTTTTGTAGTTGAATTGAATGGTTATTCCTTCAGAAAAGAGGAATTCTGAACACCAGTGGTGTTCTCAGCGAAGTTATTGAATATATGTATTTGTATTGACCTATTATCACTTACGACTGGATATGACTGATATGCTAGTGTTGGTGAATAATAGAAATTGTGTTACTGTTATAATTGTGTAGTGATTGAGTAGTTTTCATGCTGTAAGAGTTGAAATTACAACTTAAGCTGATTTAATTCCGGATTAAGTGTTGTTGATGCGAGTGTGAACAAGCCATAGGCCGTACTACCCTGTGTAGGAGGACGGTCAGTCTAAACACTCTCCTAGGCGGTGCACCGTGCAAGAGTCCGTTGACCTTAGGCTATCTTGGGAATGACTGTAAAGTGACTGATATATATGTTATTCTGACTGAAAGCCCAAATGCCTTAACGTGTGCTAATTGTAAATACATGGATACTTGGTATGATGCTAATGGAATAGTAGTGTAACATTGTGCAGAATGGAAACAGCGATGGATAATGTAGTGTACAATTTGTAGACACATGTAGAATAGAGGTAGAGACAGAGAATCGGTGTGAACACAGTTTGGATGACTCACGCCAACCTCCACATCTTATCGGCCAGAGCTCTGACCACTAGCTCTCTGGACGGAGTGTTTATAGTTGTGGTCAGTGTCTCTCTCACTTTCCCAGCTCCTCAGTTCCTCACTTTTTGGCCAGTTCCTCACTTTGGTATAAAGAAATTAAAAAGGAATCATTCAGGGATCGTCCCCAAAGTTTGGTCTTCAGAGCGACTGTCGTAAAATTCCCGAAATACTTTCGCTTTTGCCTGACGGCAGGGATCATCTCAGATGTTGTTAAAGTTTTGTTGTAAAAGATTTTACAGAAGCGTTTTGTGTTATATGAGAGGAATAAAATATAGAAACAAGCAGGAAAGAGAGAGAAAACCTGACTTTTAGAGAAACAAAGGAAAACTAAAGAAGTTGGATTTGTTTTGCAGTGTACTAAGATGACTAGTTTTCCCGCTTGCTTTTAAAACAATTCTTGCCAAAGAAATGAATGCATTCCAGGTTTAGGTTTATTTAATCATTGATCGATTCATGGATACAAACAGAGATTAATGATAGTTGCGTTTATTTGATTAAATCATTTGTATTTTAAATGATTGGTTAAGGTTAAGCTAGATTGCTTTTATTAAAGGAGAAGCTTACAGTTAATTATGCTTACTACAGAGGAATGATAAGAGTGATTGTTATGAGTAAGTGTTATAATTAACCTTTGATTTTCGAGACTCTTTGAGGTATAAATCAAGCATCATATTGAGTAAGGTAAATTATCAATTACACTGATGAAGAATTAGGTATTCATATCAGCAACTTGTCATTCATATTGTGTCGATGAGAAGAAGTGTTTGATAATTATGTTGATTGCGATTAATATGATCATTGAAATTCGGTATGATTTATACCAGAATAAAGAGAGACACTTTCATCCCTGCATCCATCTTGACTGGACGTGTGTTATCTTTCTCTGCATACAGATCGAAAGTGATATTGGATTGTGAATTCAACCCAGTTACCCGAGACCCGGGTAACAAAATTTTAACTGGTTACAACATCGACAAGAAAACAAGAATACCATAAAGTACTCCATTGAATTTTTTCACTAGATTTTGTCATGATTCTGAGTATATTCAAGCCTCAGCAAATGATGCTCACACTGTCATTGCATGTTTATAAAACAATGGAGGAATTTTGCGAATCTGATGAAATTTCGATATGATAACTTCATGAAAATCTTGGCTCGGATGCAAACAATTATTATTAACCAATGTTTCAGCATTTCTTTTCAGGTTGGACTGGACTCTATGCTGTGAATGAAATTCATATAAAGAAAGGACATATTTTACGTCTTTTTTTTTTCACAATCTTTCAAACAAATTATAGCCAGCCATCAAGAAAGTAAAACAACCTCTTCAGTTCTTGCTCATGATAAACTGTTGCGTATAGAAAAACAAACAAACAGTGAAATATTCAACTGAAGAACCATTCGCTTCTTTCTATAGAAATGTTATAAGATATATAACATTACAATGACAAATTGAGGCATAGTTTGTCCTCGGGTAATTAGAAAAGGACTGAGAATCTGAAAACATTAATGGGATTTCTGTTCAAACAATGTCAATTTGAAAATGTAAATGGACCAATAAGATGGTAGATTATAATCTCACGGTGATGGGAAAAAAAAATCTGGTTACTAAAGTCAGAGTTAATAAAATCTATACAGTTTGTATATACGTTTTTCCAAAATTTATACCTGCTTCCCTGAGCGGTTCTTAGGTTTTCTACTTTGTCACAGTCGAGCCGATGTTGAGAAATGCTATGGAGAGACAAATTTCTTGAGAGTGAGGTATGATGAGGAAAACTGTTATCTTACCACAACCAAACGATTGCTGAAAAGAGAAAGTTTGAGAAGTAGAGAAAAAATATAGAGGAGTTCGGACAATAACAGCCAAATGGTGTAGAGACAGTGTAAAGCAGTTAAAGGATAAAAGAGAGAGGATTAATGAATGTAAATGGAATTGAGAGAGGGAGAAGAGTGAAATATAAGAGAGGAGGAGAGAGTCTCTCATACAGATAAACCAAATGCAGATCCACAAATATCAATGTACGGGTATACATGAGGGAATGTTACATACCACCACAGACACAGACATACACACACACACACACACACACACACACATATGAACGTCGTAATGTATTAATGTGTGTGTACGTATTGAATTTGTGTGTGACTGCTGTCTTGTGTGAACTACATATCAAGAGTCGTGCTTTCAACATTCAGTGTCACGCCTGCATATTACACGGATCTAATTAACAAAACGAATGTAGTACTAGAGGCATTAATCAATGATTCAAATAAAGGAGAAAGTTGAATTCGTAGGTTTACCAACTGTTTCTTTCCTATCTTCATTCACTCAAAACAGTGATGACCTCCAACAAATTGTTCATAAACATAATGTAAAATATATGATATACACAAACACAAAATACAGCGGTTTTTTTTTTTGTTTTTTTTTTTAAGGCTTTTGACAAGTACAGTGGACTCCCATTAAAGCGAAGTCCTCGGGACCGGCTGTTCTCTTAAATCGTTATATCGAAATTTCGTTATAACCGAACAAATAAACAAAAATACATAGAGTGGATAATGTTGCGGCCTCCATTTTTACTTCGTTGTAACCGGAATTTCGTTATAACCGTGTTCGTTATAACGGGAGTGTACTGTATCACTACAAATTTCAGTTCTCGTAGGATCTACAAGTTTGTACTGGTAAATGGGAAAATGTTCAGAAAGCTGGAGGAGCATCCCACAAAACAAAAACAAAAAAAAAAAATCTTTGCACTACTGTGCTCCCTTTGCAATGCCAATGTTAATTAAATGTTTTGAGCACATGAATATGAGATAAGAATACTTACTTCTAATGATATAACAGCCAACATTCCGTGAGATCGGTCGTACAGTCAGACCCTGAACTAGTGTGAACGTTGTAACAATGCCCTATAGGCCTACAGACTTCACAAAATGACAAATATCCCAGCCGTCCAACAGATATAATTTTGTCGTTATTGTTGACGATGACAATAAATTGATCCTGCTATAATGTAATATTTTTAACACCAAATCATGAAGCAGTTGAGAAAGATGTTTGGAGATTTATGTCACAAACAAACTGTAATGCATGTAGGACCTAGATCTCTAATACAAGTATCAGGTCTACTTGTTGAGTGGGTCTGGGAGCAGTGGGGTTAAAACACAGCATATCTGCATTATCATCACATTTTCAATATCTTCCCATTTAGAAAGTAAGGTCTTAACCCTTATGTCATTATGAGAAGTACTTGATCCTGTATCAATGATGTCTGTTTCCCACTGATTACATTGTGTTATGGATTAATAAAACTAAGTGATATTTGCACCTTCCTCCCCCTCCTCCCGACTTCCACACTTCGACAATACATTGGTAGGCCTATATCTCTTGGATACATATACCAATCGGAATCATCTGGTTAAATTGTTAAATAGACAGGTCATTAGGATTTCAATTGATATTCCTGTGTGTTCTTCTCTTTGTATGAACTACATTTAGGGAGATATAATTCAGACTGGAATGTTTTCCGAGCCTTTGTGTGAATGACGTTTCGCCTCCAATCTAATTTTCTTTTTAATAATCTTAATTTTGTATTCAATTTGTATCTTAAGTTGACTGCATTTTTGTATGTCATTTTGTATCAGTCTTGTGTAAATCAGTTTTTGTTTTGTTATGCCTTGTTTGTACAGAAAGGGCTAAACTTTGAAAACAAAACGAAATAAATAAATATATGAACGAATGAATGAACATATAAATAGATAGATAGATAGATAAATCAATCAATCAATCAATCAAATAGATATTTTTCTCCCAATCGGCGTCAAAGCAGAGCATCTGTTTGCTGGCAAACAAAATTATTTAATGACTGGAAATAATACTGCTGCCATGATAGATCATCTCGGCCTACAGAAACTTCATAAGCATGCGATATACTAGTAAACACACACAAACATAGACACACACACACACACACAATTCCTAAAACATATAAGGAACAATGCAATGGCAAGGTGGTGTTCATTTTGATGCATGTAACAACGGTGAAACATGAATCTCAGCATTTCTAAGAAATAATACAAACACAATCACAAATCAAAAGCACAGATATTACACTACAAACGCAACAAAGACTCAATTAAAATCTTCATACCTGTAACGTTCATACGTAATAAAGTAGAGAACTAAAGACAGATGATTAAAGGGGATGGCTAGTAACCGATCAGTGGGAATCAGTGGGAATGCTGAGGGATGATTGTTCCAATCCTTGTGGGATATATTCAAGAGTACATTATATATCTACTGCTGTGTGAAAATCATTTGCTTCAGAACGGTCTCATATTCAAGTAATGTGCAAATTAATGCCCCGTCACTGACCAGGGACGCTTACCTGGAAACATTAAACTGCACATTACTTGAATATGAGACCATTCTGAAGCAAATAATTTTCACACAAGAATAGATATATAGTGTACTCTTAAATGAATCCCACAAGGATTGGAACAATCATCCTCCCCGGCATTCCCACTGATTCCCACTGATCAGTTACTAGCCATCCCCTTTAAACAAAGGTCATTGTGACGTCTACCACAATACGCAATCAATACGCAGCGTGTACACGCGTCTGACCCCGTTTTCAGTACGCGCTCCCCTTTGCGCGTAACAGCCATGAACATCTGATTTCTAACAATACACCCGATTGGTTGAAAGTTACTCTAATGCTTTTTGACTTCTTGTCATCTCTCCCGTGATTGGAGTTTTAGCTAGAGCGCTGTCAGACACCTGCGTGTCATGCATGACGCGTTGAACTCCTTGGAGACGTCCTTCCAGCTTGTGTCAACAAACGCCAGTGATAACTGAGCTTCTCGCTTGAGTACACTTATTCTCAGAAATTTCTCTTGAAATTTCCTCATTTCTTCTCAGAATCACGGTTATTTCACCAGCAAATTTGCTTCAAGGTAAACATAATCCCTCTTTTCCACTTATATCATAACACAGATAGATTCCCTTCCGGAAATCTTGGATTCTGTCGGCATTTAAGAAAGCCAACACAGCTTTCAGTTTTCTCAAAGTCACCTCAAGGTCAAAAGTAGCAATACCAAAGTATCGTGTAGGCCTATATTGGAAGGATGGCACAGTGGTAAAGTTGTTAGAAATGTGATAATCCCTTCTCCAATACCTCATATTATCTAGGAACCCTGAATACACTTAATCTCTCATACTTGTTTAAATCGCTTGATTTGTCTTTCAGAATGTTTGAATTTCTGCGAATCTTTTCTCTTTGGCTGATGAGTACATCACCATCTCAACCTCTCAGCCAAGAGATCATCAGAAAGGCGCGGACTCGAACATCGGTGAGTCGGCTTTACGTATGTTGCATGTATGACATGAAATGTTGCACGACGTAGCTAGACTGATCAGAAAAATATACAATATACAATATACAATATACAATATACAAGCTATACATTAGTACATACAATCGACACTTTTTGTAGCTACTTGTATACCCGAAAATTTGGCGCCAAATGGTTGTTACATATTTTTTCGTCATTTTAAGAAACAGTACATGTTCTCAGAGATATAGGGCCTAGCCGCGTAATTACTAGAATTTCGCCGAATATCTTTATTAATTTCCCTATCTATTAATTTATCTATTTCATCTTTTTTTTTTTTTTTTTTTTTTTTTTTTGCTGGCAATTAAAAATACAGAGTAAATGTGATCGTTACAAATTGTCATTGCGGATACCAAATAAATAAATTTATGCAGGAATTGGAGTTATAATTCAATAGTGTCATCATAGGCAAGTTTTACACATGATATTTCGTCGGGGAAGATACGGAATACTGTAGAAAAAAAAAAACTACATAACGGAACAAGAAAACGGAGAGACGAGACCCTTACGTTTAATGCAATGAAAAGCTCATGAGTGACGCAAACCGGTGTCATTGGCCACCGGAAGTTTATGACAATGAACGCAATCCCATAACATATTGAAATCAAAATATTTCACCATACCTATAATAGAACATGCGAGACCTCGTGATTCGCACACGAAGCCATGAGCGGATCAAGTCTGCCGGCTCCCCTCCGGGCCTCAACTTGTCTGGTGCTTTGCTCCTCCAGATCCTGCACCTCCAGCAGGAACAAAACAACACAGAGGATAACATTCGCGTAAACATCTTTCCTTTGAGTTCATTAAATTGTATTTTTACTTGTTTATTTATTTTTTTTCTTTTTTTTGGGGGGGGGTCATTATATTGTTCGGTGGATATTAATCTAATGACCTCTAGTTGTAATGTGGGCACACCAGATTGAAATGTCAAAAAAAAAATCATGTTTCGCTCCTATAAATCACTTCTTTTCAATATTCTTTAAATTTCAGACTCTGACGAGTAGGATGGAGGAAAGTCGGCTAAGATATCATCAAATAGAGTCTGATTTAGAGGTAAGAGTTTTGACCATGCAAGATAAAATGCACAAAAACATTCATTCTTGTTCATATAAATGGTAGATTTCATTCATTGAAATAAAATTGACATGGAATTGGGGGTTTTTTTTGTGGGTTTTTTTTTTGTGCAATAGATGTCGATCTCTAGAGAAAGCCAACTGTTCTGACTTTCTTCGATTGTGAATGTTCCTTTTCTGTGAGAGTTATGGCATTAACGAGTTTCGGGGTTTAAAACAGAAATCCACTCATCAACAAATAAGTGTGCAGAAGTACATCGACAAAGAATGAAGGACAACTTAACGCAGAAAAAGCCAGATAAAGAATGCATGTCTGTCACTTTCACAGAACTTGGCCAGAACTCTAGACATAAAGGTAAGTAATGAGCGAATCGTCGAAGACATCGAGAAGGCGTGGTGGTCGCTGAAGGAGGAGAAGCAGGGGATGGAGAGGCAGTTGGAGAAGGAGCGTTTGAGAGCCCAGGAGGCAGAAGAGACTTTAAGTGTGAGTATTTAGTCAAAGGTTGGATCTATTCTCTCATTTGCAGTAATTCATCGCTCATAGCTTATTGCAAGTTAACAGAAATTTATGGCCAATGTCTAAATGGAATTTAGGATACACCAATATGTTTTGGTTGATGCACCGTTTTAGAATGTGAATTGAAATTTGCATCTTCATGTCACGGTAATTTTAGCAGATTTTTTGCCCTTTTATTCAATTGATGACAGGCCTATCTCAGGACACCAAAGCCTACCTTCTCAGATGTAGAGACTCAGACTCCTCAGTCTCAGCAGGAATCGAACACGAAATCTCCCCATCTCGCTACGAAGCAGGTCCAGACTGTCCACCTGTCAGGATCGCCGGAAGCGGCACGAGAATCCTCCTCCACTGTCAAGATTTCTAACCCTGGACAGTCACAGTCACTGGGAGGTACCAAAGTGGCTCAATCATCCGACAGACTAACCGCCAACAGTCCTCAACCAAGACGTCGTGCAGCCTCCCACCCCTTGGATCTTTCCCCACCAGCGAAAAATATTTCTGTAGCTGGCCTGGACGATCTGACCCCGTGGGATGTGTCAGGAAGTTGTCAGGAGATTGGCAAGGGTGCCTTTGGTGTGGTCTCACTCCATCGCCATGCCGCCACTGGTACACCTGTGGCCCTCAAAATCCTCACCCTTCCGTCTAGTACTGCCATCGATTATCAAAAGCGGATCGAGAAGAACTTCCAGAAAGAAATCGACATTCACATGGCCCTAGACGGACTGCAGTATTTCCCCAAGTTTTACGGCGCCTTCCGAATCTCCGGGGATAAGCTATCTATGGCTATGGAGTTTCTCGGCGATGCCAGTACTGGAAAGGCACATTCCATCGCCGACAAGTTCGATGGAAAAGGACCCGAACTTACATACGTTGCCTGGTATGACATCCTCATCGACGTAGTCTGTGGGCTGAAGGCTATGCACGAGATAGGCATTCTTAACAACGATTTAAAAGAGGACAATGTTCTGTTGGTTTTGAAGGACAGATGGTACGGTAAGTTGATTGACTTTGGAATGTCATCATTTGAACCCAGAAAGTTGAACATGAACGAGGAGGCCGTTATTGAGTACGAGCAGGGTGTGAATTACAGCCACTACGCACCCGAATGTGCCCTGAAAAACCAGCCAACATCACAGTTGAGCGACCTGTTCCAGCTGGGCAGGTTGATCGGCTTCGTCGGCCAAGAAATCAAGATCGAAGGCTTACTCGATATGGGGAATTATGTCTGTTCCTGCGATGCCGACAAACGACCGCCTCTACACTCCTTTCTCGATGAACTTCGTATTCAGAGAGCTGCAGTGACAGCCGTGTAAATAGATCACTAGCGGAAGGTAAGTTTTATGGCACTCTGAGGGCTGACACGCATTTCATGACTTACAGAAGGTAAGTGTCTTTACGTTTGCAAATCTGAAAGCGCAAAATCATAGTTGGTGCATGATGCACGTCATACTGGCATATAAACTCTTTCAATGAGATATACGCGGTAACCGATGGGATATAGTGCAAGAAAGTAACGAAACTATGGAGTAAACTGGAAAAACAATGCTAGAATGTCAGAAAGGAACACAAACAAGATGTGAAATTTTATCTGGTTCCAACAACAACAACAACAACAAGGAAACCATAAAGTGCTCCAATGCATTTTTCATTTGTCATATGCCACAACGCTTCGGAGAATTATGCATATAATATGAACTTCGTATTCAGAGGGCTGTAGTGACAGCCGTGTAAATAGATCACTATATAGCGGAAGGTAAGTTTTATGGCACTCTAATGGATGACAAGCATTTCATGTATGTGAGAAGGTAAGTGTCTTCACATTTGCAAATATTTGAAAAGCACAAAATCAAAGTTCAATAGACACTGATCGAAAGTGTAAAAAAAAAGAAGATATAAAATTTTAACTGGTTACAACATCGACAAGAAAACAAGAATACCATAAAGTACTCCATTGAATTTTTTCACTAGATTTTGTCATGATTCTGAGTATATTCAAGCCTCAGCAAATGATGCTCACACTGTTATTGCATGTTTATAAAACAATGGAGGAATTTTGCGAATCTGATGAAATTTCGATATGATAACTTCATGAAAATCTTGGCTCGGATGCAAACAATTATTATTAACCAATGTTTCAGCATTTCTTTTCAGGTTGGACTGGACTCTATGCTGTGAATGAAATTCATATAAAGAAAGGACATATTTTACGTCTTTTTTTTCACAATCTTTCAAACAAATTATAGCCAGCCATCAAGAAAGTAAAACAACCTCTTCAGTTCTTGCTCATGATAAACTGTTGCGTATAGAAAAACAAACAAACAGGGAAATATTCAACTGAAGAACCATTCGCTTCTTTCTATAGAAATGTTATAAGATATATAACATTACAATGACAAATTGAGGCATAGTTTGTCCTCGGGTAATTGGAAAAGGACCGAGAATCTGAAAACATTAATGGGATTTCTGTTCAAACAATGTCAATTTGAAAATGTAAATGGACCAATAAGATGGTAGATTATAATCTCACGGTGATGGGAAAAAAAATCTGGTTACTAAAGTCAGAGTTAATAAAATCTGTACAGTTTGTATATACGTTTTTCAAAAATTTATACCTGCTTCCCTGAGTGGTTCTTAGGTTTTCTACTTTGTCACAGTCGAGCCGATGTTGAGAAATGCTATGGAGAGACAAATTTCTTGAGAGTGAGGTATGATGAGGAAAACTGTTATCTTACCACAACCGAACGATTGCTGAAAAGAGAAAGTTTGAGAAGTAGAGAAAAAATATAGAGTAGTTCGGACAATAACAGCCAAATGGTGTAGAGACAGTGTAAAGCAGTTAAAGGATAAAAGAGAGAGGATTAACGAATGGAAATGGAATTGAGAGAGGGAGAAGAGTGAAGTATAAGAGAGGAGGAGAGAGTCTCTAATACAGATAAACCAAATGCAGATCCACAAATATCAATGTACGGGTATACATGAGGGAATGTTACATACCACCACAGACACAGACATACATACACACACACACACACACACACACATATGAACGTCGTAATGTATTAATGTGTGTGTACGTATTGAATTTGTGTGTGACTGCTGTCTTGTGTGAACTACATATCAAGAGTCGTGCTTTCAACATTCAGTGTCACGCCTGCATATTACACGGATCTAATTAACAAAACGAATGTAGTACTAGAGGCATGAATAAAAGATTCAAATAAAGGAGAAAGTTGAATTCGTAGGTTTACCAACTGTTTCTTTCCTATCTTCATTCACTCAAAACAGTGATGACCTCCAACAAATTGTTCATAAACATAATGTAAAATATATGATATACACAAACACAAAATACAGCGGTTTTTTTTTTTTTTTTTTTTTAAGGCTTTTGACAAGTACAGTGGACTCCCATTAAAGCGAAGTCCTCGGGACCGGCTGTTCTCTTAAATCGTTATATCGAAATTTCGTTATAACCGAACAAATAAACAAAAATACATAGAGTGGATAATGTTGCGGCCTCCATTTTTACTTCGTTGTAACCGGAATTTCGTTATAACCGTGTTCGTTATAACGGGAGTGTACTGTATCACTACAAATTTCAGTTCTCGTAGGATCTACAAGTTTGTACTGGTAAATGGGAAAATGTTCAGAAAGCTGGAGGAGCATCCGACAAAAAAAAAAAAAAAAAAAAAAAAAAAAAAAATCTTTGCACTACTGTGCTCCCTTTCCAATGCCAATGTTAATTAAATGTTTTGAGCACATGAATATGAGATGAGAATACTTACTTCTAATGATATAACAGCCAACATTCCGTGAGATCGGTCGTACAGTCAGACCCTGAACTAGTGTGAACGTTGTAACAATGCCCTATAGGCCTACAGACTTCACAAAATGACAAATATCCCAGCCGTCCAACAGATATAATTTTGTCGTTATTGTTGACGATGACAATAAATTGATCCTGCTATAATGTAATATTTTTAACACCAAATCATGAAGCAGTTGAGAAAGATGTTTGGAGATTTATGTCACAAACAAACTGTAATGCATGTAGGACCTAGATCTCTAATGCAAGTATCAGGTCTACTTGTTGAGTGGGTCTGGGAGCAGTGGGGTTAAAACACAGCATATCTGCATTATCATCACATTTTCAATATCTTCCCATTTAGAAAGTAAGGTCTTAACCCTTATGTCATTATGAGAAGTACTTGATCCTGTATCAATGATGTCTGTTTCCCACTGATTACATTGTGTTATGGATTAATAAAACTAAGTGATATTTGCACCTTACTCCCCCTCCTCCCGACTTCCACACTTCGACAATACATTGGTAGGCCTATATCTCTTGGATACATATACCAATCGGAATCATCTGGTTAAATTGTTAAATAGACAGGTCATTAGGATTTCAATTGATATTCCTGTGTGTTCTTCTCTTTGTATGAACTACATTTAGGGAGATATAATTCAGACTGGAATGTTTTCCGAGCCTTTGTGTGAATGACGTTTCGCCTCCAATCTAATTTTCTTTTTAATAATCTTAATTTTGTATTCAATTTGTATCTTAAGTTGACTGCATTTTTGTATGTCATTTTGTATCAGTCTTGTGTAAATCAGTTTTTGTTTTGTTATGCCTTGTTTGTACAGAAAGGGCTAAACTTTGAAAACAAAACGAAATAAATAAATATATGAACGAATGAATGAATAAATGATTGAATGAATATATAAATAGATAGATAGATAGATAAATCAATCAATCAATCAATCAATCAAATAGATATTTTTCTCCCAATCGGCGTCAAAGCAGAGCATCTGTTTGCTGGCAAACAAAATTATTGAATGACTGGAAATAATACTGCTGCCATGATAGATCATCTCGGCCTACAGAAACTTCATAAGCATGCGATATACTAGTAAACACACACAAACATAGACACACACACACACACAATTCCTAAAACATATAAGGAACAATGCAATGGCAAGGTGGTGTTCATTTTGATGCATGTAACAACGGTGAAACATGAATCTCAGCATTTCTAAGAAATAATACAAACACAATCACAAATCAAAAGCACAGATATTACACTACAAACGCAACAAAGACTCAATTAAAATCTTCATACCTGTAACGTTCATACGTAATAAAGTAGAGAACTAAAGACAGATGATTAAACAAAGGTCATTGTGACGTCTACCACAATACGCAATCAATACGCAGCGTGTACACGCGTCTGACCCCGTTTTCAGTACGCGCTCCCCTTTGCGCGTAACAGCAATGAACATCTGATTTCTAACAATACACCCGATTGGTTGAAAGTTACTCTAATGCTTTTTGACTTCTTGTCATCTCTCCCGTGATTGGAGTTTTAGCTAGAGCGCTGTCAGACACCTGCGTGTCATGCATGACGCGTTGAACTCCTTGGAGACGTCCTTCCAGCTTGTGTCAACAAACGCCAGTGATAACTGAGCTTCTCGCTTGAGTACACTTATTCTCAGAAATTTCTCTTGAAATTTCCTCATTTCTTCTCAGAATCACGGTTATTTCACCAGCAAATTTGCTTCAAGGTAAACATAATCCCTCTTTTCCACTTATATCATAACACAGATAGATTCCCTTCCGGAAATCTTGGATTCTGTCGGCATTTAAGAAAGCCAACACAGCTTTCAGTTTTCTCAAAGTCACCTCAAGGTCAAAATTAGCAATACCAAAGTATCGTGTAGGCCTATATTGGAAGGATGGTACAATGGTAAAGTTGTTAGAAATGTGATAATCCCTTCTCCAATACCTCATATTATCTAGGAACCCTGAATACACTTAATCTCTCATACTTGTTTAAATCGCTTGATTTGTCTTTCAGAATGTTTGAATTTCTGCGAATCTTTTCTCTTTGGCTGATGAGTAGGGTTGGGGGTACCACGTATCGACACCCTAAGGATCTGTAGCTTGTTTATTCTAAAAATATAATACAAATCCGCCTAATTCTTACCTCAAATATGCCATAAATACTGCAGTTTTGAATGTCGTGACCGTCTCGTTGATTATGAATCGCCGTTTTAAAATAGCGCAATTTTAGTGCGTGCGTTCCGTTTTCTTCGCGCAGCTAAAAAGGGAACCTTGCGATCGGCACCCCCTCTCCTCCATAGGTATACACGTGAATTTCACAGCATAGGTAATACACGTGAATTTCACAGGCCATAGGTAATACACGTGAATTTCACAGCCATGCGTCGTTACTGATCGGATGTGTAATTTTTAGCTTGGTTTGTTGGAGTTTGATTTTCGTTTCTTCGTTTTTATTGTTTTTATAGCTAATGACACTTAATCCCGCGCGTACTTTTTCGTTCTATACGCAAACAGCCATGATACGCAGGGTGTCGATGGGAAGGTGCCCTGTCGATAGGTGGTGCCCCAACTATACATCACCATCTCAACCTCTCAGCCAAGAGATCATCAGAAAGGCGCGGACTCGAACATCGGTGAGTCGGCTTTACGTATGTTGCATGTATGACATGAAATGTTGCACGACGTAGCTAGACTGATCAGAAAAAGTGGTAATACCACGTACAATATACGCGCTATACATTAGTACATACAATCGACACTTTTTGTAGCTACTTGTATACCCGAAAATTTGGCGCCAAATGGTTGTTACATATTTTTTCGTCATTTTAAGAAACAGTAGATGTTCTCAGAGATATAGGGCCTAGCCGCGTAATTACTAGAATTTCGCCGAATATTTTTATTAATTTCCCTATCTATTAATTTATCTATCTATTTCATTCTTTTTTTTTTCTTTTTTTTTTTTTGCTGGCAATCAAAAATACAGAGTAAATGTGATCGTTACAAATTGTCATTGCGGATAGCAAATAAATAAATTTATGCAGGAATTGGAGTTATAATTCAATAGTGTCATCATAGGCAAGTTTTACACATGATATTTCGTCGGGGAAGATACGGAATACTGTAGAAAAAAACAAACTACATAACGGAACAAGAAAACGGAGAGACGAGACCCTTACGTTTAATGCAATGAAAAGCTCATGAGTGACGCAAACCGGTGTCATTGGCCACCGGAAGTTTATGACAATGAAAGCAATCCCATAACATATTGAAATCAAAATATTTCACCATACCTATAATAGAACATGCAAGACCTCGTGATTCGCACACGAAGCCATGAGCGGATCAAGTCTGCCGGCTCCCCTCCGGGCCTCAACTTGTCTGGTGCTTTGCTCCTCCAGATCCTGCACCTCCAGCAGGAACAAAACAACACAGAGGATAACATTCGCGTAAGCATCTTTCCTTTGAGTTCATTGTATTTTTACTTATTTATTTATTTTTTTTTTTTTGGGGGGGGGTCATTATATTGTTCGGTGGATATTAATCTAATGACCTCTAGTTGTAATGTGGGCACACCAGATTGAAATGTCAAAAAAAAAATCATGTTTCGCTCCTATAAATCACTTCTTTTCAATATTCTTTAAATTTCAGACTCTGACGAGTAGGATGGAGGAAAGTCGGCTAAGATATCATCAAATAGAGTCTGATTTAGAGGTAAGAGTTTTGACCATGCAAGATAAAATGCACAAAAACATTCATTCTTGTTCATATAAATGGTAGATTTCATTCATTGAAATAAAATTGACATGGAATTGGTTTTTTTTTTTGTGGGTTTTTTTTTTGTGTGCAATAGATGTCGATCTCTAGAGAAAGCCAACTGTTCTGACTTTCTTCGATTACGTGAATGTTCCTTTTCTGTGAGAGTTATGGCATTAACGAGTTTCGGGGTTTAAAACAGAAATCTACTCATCAACAAATAAGTGTGCAGAAGTACATCGACAAAGAATGAAGGACAACTTAGCGCAGAAAAAGCCAGATAAAGAATGCATGTCTGTCACTTTCACAGAACTTGGCCAGAACTCTAGACATAAAGGTAAGTAATGAGCGAATCGTCGAAGACATCGAGAAGGCGTGGTGGTCGCTGAAGGAGGAGAAGCAGGGGATGGAGAGGCAGTTGGAGAAGGAGCGTTTGAGAGCCCAGGAGGCAGAAGAGACTTTAAGTGTGAGTATTTAGTCAAAGGTTGGATCTATTCTCTCATTTGCAGTAATTCATCGCTCATAGCTTATTGCAAGTTAACAGAAATTTATGGCCAATGTCTAAATGGAATTTAGGATACACCAATATGTTTTGGTTGATGCACCGTTTTAGAATGTGAATTGAAATTTGCATCTTCATGTCACGGTAATTTTAGCAGATTTTTTGCCCTTTTATTCAATTGATGATAGGCCTATCTCAGGACACCAAAGCCTACCTTCTCAGATGTAGAGACTCAGACTCCTCAGTCTCAGCAGGAATCGAACACGAAATCTCCCCACCTCGCTACGAAGCAGGTCCAGACTGTCCACCTGTCAGGATCGCCGGAAGCGGCACGAGAATCCTCCTCCACTGTCAAGATTTCTAACCCTGGACAGTCACAGTCACTGGGAGGTACCAAAGTGGCTCAATCATCCGACAGACTAACCGCCAACAGTCCTCAACCAAGACGTCGTGCAGCCTCCCACCCCTTGGATCTTTCCCCACCAGCGAAAAATATTTCTGTAGCTGGCCTGGACGATCTGACCCCGTGGGATGTGTCAGGAAGTTGTCAGGAGATTGGCAAGGGTGCCTTTGGTGTGGTCTCACTCCATCGCCATGCCGCCACTGGTACACCTGTGGCCCTCAAAATCCTCACCCTTCCGTCTAGTACTGCCATCGATTATCAAAAGCGGATCGAGAAGAACTTCCAGAAAGAAATCGACATTCACATAGCCCTAGACGGACTGCAGTATTTCCCCAAGTTTTATGGCGCCTTCCGAATCTCCGGGGATAAGCTATCTATGGCTATGGAGTTTCTCGGCGATGCCAGTACTGGAAAGGCACATTCCATCGCCGACAAGTTCGATGGAAAAGGACCCGAACTTACATACGTTGCCTGGTATGACATCCTCATCGACGTAGTCTGTGGGCTGAAGGCTATGCACGAGATAGGCATTCTTAACAACGATTTAAAAGAGGACAATGTTCTGTTGGTTTTGAAGGACAGATGGTACGGTAAGTTGATTGACTTTGGAATGTCATCATTTGGACCCAGAAAGTTGAACATGAACGAGGAGGCCGTTATTGAGTACGAGCAGGGTGTGAATTACAGCCACTACGCACCCGAATGTGCCCTGAAAAACCAGCCAACATCACAGTTGAGCGACCTGTTCCAGCTGGGCAGATTGATCGGCTTCGTCGGCCAAGAAATCAAGATCGAAGGCTTACTCGATATGGGGAATTATGTCTGTTCCTGCGATGCCGACAAACGACCGCCTCTACACTCCTTTCTCGATGAACTTCGTATTCAGAGAGCTGCAGTGACAGCCGTGTAAATAGATCACTAAGCGGAAGGTAAGTTTTATGGCACTCTGAGGGCTGACACGCATTTCATGACTTACAGAAGGTAAGTGTCTTTACGTTTGCAAATCTGAAAGCGCAAAATCATAGCTGGTGCATGATGCACGTCATACTGGCATATAAACTCTTTCAATGAGATATACGCGGTAACCGATGGGATATAGTGCAAGAAAGTACCGAAACTATGGAGTAAACTGGAAAAACAATGCTAGAATGTCAGAAAGGAACACAAATAAGATGTGAAATTTTATCTGGTTCCAACAACAACAGCAACAACAACAAGGAAACCATAAAGTGCTCCAATGCATTTTTCATTTGTCATATGCCACAACGCTTCTGAGAATTATGCATATAATATGAACTTCGTATTCAGAGGGCTGTAGTGACAGCCGTGTAAATAGATCACTATATAGCGGAAGGTAAGTTTTATGGCACTCTAATGGATGACAAGCATTTCATGTACGTGAGAAGGTAAGTGTCTTCACATTTGCAAATATTTGAAAAGCACAAAATCAAAGTTCAATAGACACTGATCGAAAGTGTAAAAAAAAGAAGATGTAAAATTTTAACTGGTTACAACATCGACAAGAAAACAAGAATACCATAAAGTACTCCATTGAATTTTTTTCACTAGATTTTGTCATGATTCTGAGTATATTCAAGTCTCAGCAAATGATGCTCACACTGTTATTGCATGTTTATAAAACAATGGAGGAATTTTGCGAATCTGATGAAATTTCGATATAATAACTTCATGAAAATCTTGGCTCGGATGCAAACAATTATTATTAACCAATGTTTCAGCATTTCTTTTCAGGTTGGACTGGACTCTATGCTGTGAATGAAATTCATATAAAGAAAGGACATATTTTACGTCTTTTTTTTTTCACAATCTTTCAAACAAATTATAGCCAGCCATCAAGAAAGTAAAACAATCTCTTCAGTTCTTGCTCATGATAAACTGTTGCGTATAGAAAAACAAACAAACAGGGAAATATGCAACTGAAGAACCATTCGCTTCTTTCTATAGAAATGTTATAAGATATATAACATTACAATGACAAATTGAGGCATAGTTTGTCCTCGGGTAATTGGAAAAGGACTGAGAATCTGAAAACATTAATGGGATTTCTGTTCAAACAATGTCAATTTGAAAATGTAAATGACACAGACAAACATACACACACATACACACACACACACATATGAACGTCGTAATGTATTAATGTGTGTGTACGTATTGAATTTGTGTGTGACTGCTGTCTTGTGTGAACTACATATCAAGAGTCGTGCTTTCAACATTCAGTGTCACGCCTGCATATTACACGGATCTAATTAACAAAACGAATGTAGTACTGGAGGCATGAATCAAAGATTCAAATAAAGGAGAAAGTTGAATTCGTAGGTTTACCAACTGTTTCTTTCCTATCTTCATTCACTCAAAACAGTGATGACCTCCAACAAATTGTTCATAAACATAATGTAAAATATATGATATACACAAACACAAAATACAGCGGTTTTTTTTTTTTTTTTTAATGCTTTTGATAAGTACAGTGGACTCCCATTACAGCGAAGTCGTCGGGACCGGCTGTTCTCTTAAATCGTTATATCGAAATTTTGTTATAACCGAACAAATAAACAAAAATACATAGAGTGCATAATGTTGCGGCCTCCATTTTTACTTCGTTGTAACCGGAATTTCGTTATAACCGTGTTCGTTATAACGGGAGTGTACTGTATCACTACAAATTTCAGTTCTCGTAGGATCTACAAGTTTGTACTGGTAAATGGGAAAATGTTCAGAAAGCTGGAGGAGCATCCCACAAAACAAAAACAAAAAAAAAAATCTTTGCACTACTGTGCTCTCTTTGCAATGCCAATGTTAATTAAATGTTTTGAGCACATGAATATGAGATGAGAATACTTACTTCTAATGATATAACAGCCAACATTCCGTGAGATCGGTCGTACAGTCAGACCCTGAACTAGTGTGAACGTTGTAACAATGCCCTATAGGCCTACAGACTTCACAAAATGACAAATATCCCAGCCGTCCAACAGATATAATTTTGTCGTTATTGTTGACGATGACAATAAATTGATCCTGCTATAATGTAATATTTTTAACACAAAATCATGAAGCAGTTGAGAAAGATGTTTGGAGATTTATGTCACAAACAAACTGTAATGCATGTAGGACCTGGATCTCTAATGCAAGTATCAGGTCTACTTGTTGAGTGGGTCTGGGAGCAGTGGGGTTAAAACACAGCATATCTGCATTATCATCACATTTTCAATATCTTCCCATTTAGAAAGTAAGGTCTTAACCCTTATGTCATTATGAGAAGTACTTGATCCTGTATCAATGATGTCTGTTTCCCACTGATTACATTGTGTTATGGATTAATAAAACTAAGTGATATTTGCACATTACTCCCCCTCCTCTCGACTTCCACACTTCGACAATACATTGGTAGGCCTATATCTCTTGGATACATATACCAATCGGAATCATCTGGTTAAATTGTTAAATAGACAGGTCATTAGGATTTCAATTGATATTCCTGTGTGTTCTTCTCTTTGTATGAACTACATTTAGGGAGATATAATTCAGACTGGAATGTTTTCCGAGCCTTTGTGTGAATGACGTTTCGCCTCCAATCTAATTTTCTTTTTAATAATCTTAATTTTGTATTCAATTTGTATCTTAAGTTGACTGCATTTTTGTATGTCATTTTGTATCAGTCTTGTGTAAATCAGTTTTTGTTTTGTTATGCCTTGTTTGTACAGAAAGGGCTAAACTTTGAAAACAAAACGAAATAAATAAATATATGAACGAATGAATGAATAAATGATTGAATGAATATATAAATAGATAGATAGATAGATAAATCAATCAATCAATCAATCAATCAAATAGATATTTTTCTCCCAATCGGCGTCAAAGCAGAGCATCTGTTTGCTGGCAAACAAAATTATTGAATGACTGGAAATAATACTGCTGCCATGATAGATCATCTCGGCCTACAGAAACTTCATAAGCATGCGATATACTAGTAAACACACACAAACATAGACACACACACACACACAATTCCTAAAACATATAAGGAACAATGCAATGGCAAGGTGGTGTTCATTTTGATGCATGTAACAACGGTGAAACATGAATCTCAGCATTTCTAAGAAATAATACAAACACAATCACAAATCAAAAGCACAGATATTACACTACAAACGCAACAAAGACTCAATTAAAATCTTCATACCTGTAACGTTCATACGTAATAAAGTAGAGAACTAAAGACAGATGATTAAACAAAGGTCATTGTGACGTCTACCACAATACGCAATCAATACACAGCGTGTACACGCGTCTGACCCCGTTTTCAGTACGCGCTCCCCTTTGCGCGTAACAGCCATGAACATCTGATTTCTAACAATACACCCGATTGGTTGAAAGTTACTCTAATGCTTTTTGACTTCTTGTCATCTCTCCCGTGATTGGAGTTTTAGCTAGAGCGCTGTCAGACACCTGCGTGTCATGCATGACGCGTTGAACTCCTTGGAGACGTCCTTCCAGCTTGTGTCAACAAACGCTTGTGATAACTGAGCTCCTCGCTTGAGTACACTTATTCTCAGAAATTTCTCTTGAAATTTCCTCATTTCTTCTCAGAATCACGGTTATTTCACCAGCAAATTTGCTTCAAGGTAAACATAATCCCTCTTTTCCACTTATGTCATAACACAGATAGTTTCCCTTCCGGAAATCTTGGATTCTGTCGGCATTTAAGAAAGCCAACACAGCTTTCAGTTTTCTCAAAGTCACCTCAAGGTCAAAATTAGCAATACCAAAGTATCGTGTAGGCCTATATTGGAAGGATGGTACAGTGGTAAAGTTGTTAGAAATGTGATAATCCCTTCTCCAATACCTCATATTATCTAGGAACCCTGAATACACTTAATCTCTCATACTTGTTTAAATCGCTTGATTTGTCTTTCAGAATGTTTGAATTTCTGCGAATCTTTTCTCTTTGGCTGATGAGTACATCACCATCTCAACCTCTCAGCCAAGAGATCATCAGAAAGGCGCGGACTCGAACATCGGTGAGTCGGCTTTACGTATGTTGCATGTATGACATGAAATGTTGCACGACGTAGCTAGACTGATCAGAAAAAGTGGTAATACCACGTATAGTAAGGGTACTAGGTCTCGCGCAGGGACCTAATGATCGCGCATAGCGTAACTGCGTATAGAAAGCGATATTACGCGTAGGACTAAGCGCAAAATTTGCCGATACGCCCATGGAATAAACATACCTGACTTACCGCTCAACATGAGAAGGAAGCAGGAAAGAAATTTTGATTTCCAACAAATTTTCCACTAAATTTCCAATTTTTTACCTTGTACAAAACTACCTTCCCTTAAAATCTGTTCTAAGGATGTTGTAGCCTAGACGTGTCGTCTCGCTTGTCTCGTTCGTAGTCGATAGAATTCGTAATTTGTTCGATCGATCGTTTACCACGTGACGTCATCATACACAAGAACAATGTATGCTGCCAGCTACGCTGAAATACTGTTAATAAATGTTGTTTTAAGTCAAATTTTAACACAACGATTATAATATTACAAAGGAATAAATATTTCAGTCTATCGAAGTTGAAGTGTGATTTCAATTTGAATTTGCTTGTGATTTCTTGCGCTAACTTGTGATATATTTGTGACAGGGGAGGGCCATAATGATACTGAAGAAAACAAATTAGATGAGAGTGTGACAAATGGGTGACGAAAATGAGAGGGTGACGAATGGGTAAGCAAACACACAAACACACACACACACACACACAAAATATAATTTGGATTATGTTCATATTTTACTATTTTCCATTTAATGTTACGTGTATATTATTGGTTAAAGTGATTAGAAATATTGTAAGAAAACTTTATAAATGAAAATCATTAACGATTATGAAATATCAATGATGAAAATAATGATTATAAGAATGATAAAATGATGATGGTGGTGGAAGTGATAATAATAATAATGAAAATGATAATGATGATGATTATGATGATCGATGATGGTGGTGGTGATAACAGTAATAATGATAACAATAATAATAATAGTAATAATAATAACACATATGATAATAATAATAATAATAATAATAATAATAATAATAATAATAATACTAATAATAATAACACATATAATAATAATAAGAATAATATACACAAGTTAGGTAAAACTGCTGTTGCTTAACAGGGACAAATTTAATATCAAGTGAAAAAATATTCTACGAAAGCCGGAGCACGTTACAGCCGCAGAGGGGCAGACACTTTCACGTATGAAACTACAGAGGGCAGCTGCGCGATCTTTACATACCCCGAGAAATTGAACGCAGAAAAAAAAGTCCGACATACAAACGGCAACAGCGCACTACTCCGTCATCGTATCATCAGGAGATTCTGGGAGGTGATTTTTCTGCATTTTCGTGATATTCATTGAGAAATTCAGGTACGATTATGGAATAACTTCTATTATAAGAGCATTTCAAATTTTCGTGCGCGATATCTAGACCCCTCAACCATACAATATACGCGCTATACATTAGTACATACAATCGACACTTTTTGTAGCTACTTGTATACCCGAAAATTTGGCGCCAAATGGTTGTTACATATTTTTTCGTCATTTTAAGAAACAGTAGATGTTCTCAGAGATATAGGGCCTAGCCGCGTAATTACTAGAATTTCGCCGAATATTTTTATTAATTTCCCTATCTATTAATTTATCTATCTATTTCATTTTTTTTTTTTTTTTTTTTGCTGGCAATCAAAAATACAGAGTAAATGTGATCGTTACAAATTGTCATTGCGGATAGCAAATAAATAAATTTATGCAGGAATTGGAGTTATAATTCAATAGTGTCATCATAGGCAAGTTTTACACATGATATTTCGTCGGGGAAGATACGGAATACTGTAGAAAAAAACAAACTACATAACGGAACAAGAAAACGGAGAGACGAGACCCTTACGTTTAATGCAATGAAAAGCTCATGAGTGACGCAAACCGGTGTCATTGGCCACCGGAAGTTTATGACAATGAAAGCAATCCCATAACATATTGAAATCAAAATATTTCACCATACCTATAATAGAACATGCAAGACCTCGTGATTCGCACACGAAGCCATGAGCGGATCAAGTCTGCCGGCTCCCCTCCGGGCCTCAACTTGTCTGGTGCTTTGCTCCTCCAGATCCTGCACCTCCAGCAGGAACAAAACAACACAGAGGATAACATTCGCGTAAGCATCTTTCCTTTGAGTTCATTGTATTTTTACTTATTTATTTTTTTTTTTTTTTGGGGGGGGGGGAGTCATTATATTGTTCGGTGGATATTAATTTAATGACCTCTAGTTGTAATGTGGGCACACCAGATTGAAATGTCAAAAAAAAAATCATGTTTCGCTCCTATAAATCACTTCTTTTCAATATTCTTTAAATTTCAGACTCTGACGAGTAGGATGGAGGAAAGTCGGCTAAGATATCATCAAATAGAGTCTGATTTAGAGGTAAGAGTTTTGACCATGCAAGATAAAATGCACAAAAACATTCATTCTTGTTCATATAAATGGTAGATTTCATTCATTGAAATAAAATTGACATGGAATTGGTTTTTTTTGTGGGTTTTTTTTTTGTGTGTGCAATAGATGTCGATCTCTAGAGAAAGCCAACTGTTCTGACTTTCTTCGATTACGTGAATGTTCCTTTTCTGTGAGAGTTATGGCATTAACGAGTTTCGGGGTTTAAAACAGAAATCCACTCATCAACAAATAAGTGTGCAGAAGTACATCGACAAAGAATGAAGGACAACTTAACGCAGAAAAAGCCAGATAAAGAATGCATGTCTGTCACTTTCACAGAACTTGGCCAGAACTCTAGACATAAAGGTAAGTAATGAGCGAATCGTCGAAGACATCGAGAAGGCGTGGTGGTCGCTGAAGGAGGAGAAGCAGGGGATGGAGAGGCAGTTGGAGAAGGAGCGTTTGAGAGCCCAGGAGGCAGAAGAGACTTTAAGTGTGAGTATTTAGTCAAAGGTTGGATCTATTCTCTCATTTGCAGTAATTCATCGCTCATAGCTTATTGCAAGTTAACAGAAATTTATGGCCAATGTCTAAATGGAATTTAGGATACACCAATATGTTTTGGTTGATGCACCGTTTTAGAATGTGAATTGAAATTTGCATCTTCATGTCACGGTAATTTTAGCAGATTTTTTGCCCTTTTATTCAATTGATGATAGGCCTATCTCAGGACACCAAAGCCTACCTTCTCAGATGTAGAGACTCAGACTCCTCAGTCTCAGCAGGAATCGAACACGAAATCTCCCCACCTCGCTACGAAGCAGGTCCAGACTGTCCACCTGTCAGGATCGCCGGAAGCGGCACGAGAATCCTCCTCCACTGTCAAGATTTCTAACCCTGGACAGTCACAGTCACTGGGAGGTACCAAAGTGGCTCAATCATCCGACAGACTAACCGCCAACAGTCCTCAACCAAGACGTCGTGCAGCCTCCCACCCCTTGGATCTTTCCCCACCAGCGAAAAATATTTCTGTAGCTGGCCTGGACGATCTGACCCCGTGGGATGTGTCAGGAAGTTGTCAGGAGATTGGCAAGGGTGCCTTTGGTGTGGTCTCACTCCATCGCCATGCCGCCACTGGTACACCTGTGGCCCTCAAAATCCTCACCCTTCCGTCTAGTACTGCCATCGATTATCAAAAGCGGATCGAGAAGAACTTCCAGAAAGAAATCGACATTCACATGGCCCTAGACGGACTGCAGTATTTCCCCAAGTTTTATGGCGCCTTCCGAATCTCCGGGGATAAGCTATCTATGGCTATGGAGTTTCTCGGCGATGCCAGTACTGGAAAGGCACATTCCATCGCCGACAAGTTCGATGGAAAAGGACCCGAACTTACATACGTTGCCTGGTATGACATCCTCATCGACGTAGTCTGTGGGCTGAAGGCTATGCACGAGATAGGCATTCTTAACAACGATTTAAAAGAGGACAATGTTCTGTTGGTTTTGAAGGACAGATGGTACGGTAAGTTGATTGACTTTGGAATGTCATCATTTGGACCCAGAAAGTTGAACATGAACGAGGAGGCCGTTATTGAGTACGAGCAGGGTGTGAATTACAGCCACTACGCACCCGAATGTGCCCTGAAAAACCAGCCAACATCACAGTTGAGCGACCTGTTCCAGCTGGGCAGATTGATCGGCTTCGTCGGCCAAGAAATCAAGATCGAAGGCTTACTCGATATGGGGAATTATGTCTGTTCCTGCGATGCCGACAAACGACCGCCTCTACACTCCTTTCTCGATGAACTTCGTATTCAGAGAGCTGCAGTGACAGCCGTGTAAATAGATCACTAGCGGAAGGTAAGTTTTATGGCACTCTGAGGGCTGACACGCATTTCATGACTTACAGAAGGTAAGTGTCTTTACGTTTGCAAATCTGAAAGCGCAAAATCATAGCTGGTGCATGATGCACGTCATACTGGCATATAAACTCTTTCAATGAGATATACGCGGTAACCGATGGGATATAGTGCAAGAAAGTACCGAAACTATGGAGTAAACTGGAAAAACAATGCTAGAATGTCAGAAAGGAACACAAATAAGATGTGAAATTTTATCTGGTTCCAACAACAACAGCAACAACAACAAGGAAACCATAAAGTGCTCCAATGCATTTTTCATTTGTCATATGCCACAACGCTTCTGAGAATTATGCATATAATATGAACTTCGTATTCAGAGGGCTGTAGTGACAGCCGTGTAAATAGATCACTATATAGCGGAAGGTAAGTTTTATGGCACTCTAATGGATGACAAGCATTTCATGTACGTGAGAAGGTAAGTGTCTTCACATTTGCAAATATTTGAAAAGCACAAAATCAAAGTTCAATAGACACTGATCGAAAGTGTAAAAAAAAAGATGTAAAATTTTAACTGGTTACAACATCGACAAGAAAACAAGAATACCATAAAGTACTCCATTGAATTTTTTCACTAGATTTTGTCATGATTCTGAGTATATTCAAGTCTCAGCAAATGATGCTCACACTGTTATTGCATGTTTATAAAACAATGGAGGAATTTTGCGAATCTGATGAAATTTCGATATGATAACTTCATGAAAATCTTGGCTCGGATGCAAACAATTATTATTAACCAATGTTTCAGCATTTCTTTTCAGGTTGGACTGGACTCTATGCTGTGAATGAAATTCATATAAAGAAAGGACATATTTTACGTCTTTTTTTTTTCACAATCTTTCAAACAAATTATAGCCAGCCATCAAGAAAGTAAAACAACCTCTTCAGTTCTTGCTCATGATAAACTGTTGCGTATAGAAAAACAAACAAACAGGGAAATATGCAACTGAAGAACCATTCGCTTCTTTCTATAGAAATGTTATAAGATATATAACATTACAATGACAAATTGAGGCATAGTTTGTCCTCGGGTAATTGGAAAAGGACTGAGAATCTGAAAACATTAATGGGATTTCTGTTCAAACAATGTCAATTTGAAAATGCAAATGGACCAATAAGATGGTAGATTATAATCTCACGGTGATGGGAAAAAAATCTGGTTACTAAAGTCAGAGTTAATAAAATCTGTACAGTTTGTATATACGTTTTTCCAAAATTTATACCTGCTTCCCTGAGTGGTTCTTAGGTTTTCTACTTTGTCACAGTCGAGCCGATGTTGAGAAATGCTATGGAGAGACAAATTTCTTGAGAGTAAGGTATGATGAGGAAAACTGTTATCTTACCACAGCCGAACGATTGCTGAAAAGAGAAAGTTTGAGAAGTAGAGAAAAAATATAGAGGAGTTCGGACAATAACAGCCAAATGGTGTAGAGACAGTGTAAAGCAGTTAAAGGATAAAAGAGAGAGGATTAACGAATGTAAATGGAATTGAGAGAGGGAGAAGAGTGAAGTATAAGAGAGGAGGAGAGAGTCTCTAATACAGATAAACCAAATGCAGATCCACAAATATCAATGTACGGGTATACATGAGGGAATGTTACATACCACCACAGACACAGACATACATACACACACACACACACACACACACATATGAACGTCGTAATGTATTAATGTGTGTGTACGTATTGAATTTGTGTGTGACTGCTGTCTTGTGTGAACTACATATCAAGAGTCGTGCTTTCAACATTCAGTGTCACGCCTGCATATTACACGGATCTAATTAACAAAACGAATGTAGTACTAGAGGCATGGATCAAAGATTCAAATAAAGGAGAAAGTTGAATTCGTAGGTTTACCAACTGTTTCTTTCCTATCTTCATTCACTCAAAACAGTGATGACCTCCAACAAATTGTTCATAAACATAATGTAAAATATATGATATACACAAACACAAAATACAGCGGGTTTTTTTTTTTTTTTTTTAAGGCTTTTGACAAGTACAGTGGACTCCCATTAAAGCGAAGTCCTCGGGACCGGCTGTTCTCTTAAATCGTTATATCGAAATTTTGTTATAACCGAACAAATAAACAAAAATACATAGAGTGCATAATGTTGCGGCCTCCATTTTTACTTCGTTGTAACCGGAATTTCGTTATAACCGTGTTCGTTATAACGGGAGTGTACTGTATCACTACAAATTTCAGTTCTCGTAGGATCTACAAGTTTGTACTGGTAAATGGGAAAATGTTCAGAAAGCTGGAGGAGCATCCCACAAAACAAAAAAAAAAAAAAAAAATCTTTGCACTACTGTGCTCTCTTTGCAATGCCAATGTTAATTAAATGTTTTGAGCACATGAATATGAGATGAGAATACTTACTTCTAATGATATAACAGCCAACATTCCGTGAGATCGGTCGTACAGTCAGACCCTGAACTAGTGTGAACGTTGTAACAATGCCCTATAGGCCTACAGACTTCACAAAATGACAAATATCCCAGCCGTCCAACAGATATAATTTTGTCGTTATTGTTGACGATGACAATAAATTGATCCTGCTATAATGTAATATTTTTAACACCAAATCATGAAGCAGTTGAGAAAGATGTTTGGAGATTTATGTCACAAACAAACTGTAATGCATGTAGGACCTGGATCTCTAATGCAAGTATCAGGTCTACTTGTTGAGTGGGTCTGGGAGCAGTGGGGTTAAAACACAGCATATCTGCATTATCATCACATTTTCAATATCTTCCCATTTAGAAAGTAAGGTCTTAACCCTTATGTCATTATGAGAAGTACTTGATCCTGTATCAATGATGTCTGTTTCCCACTGATTACATTGTGTTATGGATTAATAAAACTAAGTGATATTTGCACCTTACTCCCCCTCCTCCCGACTTCCACACTTCGACAATACATTGGTAGGCCTATATCTCTTGGATACATATACCAATCGGAATCATCTGGTTAAATTGTTAAATAGACAGGTCATTAGGATTTCAATTGATATTCCTGTGTGTTCTTCTCTTTGTATGAACTACATTTAGGGAGATATAATTCAGACTGGAATGTTTTCCGAGCCTTTGTGTGAATGACGTTTCGCCTCCAATCTAATTTTCTTTTTAATAATCTTAATTTTGTATTCAATTTGTATCTTAAGTTGACTGCATTTTTGTATGTCATTTTGCATCAGTCTTGTGTAAATCAGTTTTTGTTTTGTTATGCCTTGTTTGTACAGAAAGGGCTAAACTTTGAAAACAAAACGAAATAAATAAATATATGAACGAATGAATGAATAAATGAATGAATGAATATATAAATAGATAGATAGATAGATAAATCAATCAATCAATCAATCAATCAAATAGATATTTTTCTCCCAATCGGCGTCAAAGCAGAGCATCTGTTTGCTGGCAAACAAAATTATTGAATGACTGGAAATAATACTGCTGCCATGATAGATCATCTCGGCCTACAGAAACTTCATAAGCATGCGATATACTAGTAAACACACACAAACATAGACACACACACACACACACACACATAATTCCTAAAACATATAAGGAACAATGCAATGGCAAGGTGGTGTTCATTTTGATGCATGTAACAACGGTGAAACATGAATCTCAGCATTTCTAAGAAATAATACAAACACAATCACAAATCAAAAGCACAGATATTACACTACAAACGCAACAAAGACTCAATTAAAATCTTCATACCTGTAACGTTCATACGTAATAAAGTAGAGAACTAAAGACAGATGATTAAACAAAGGTCATTGTGACGTCTACCACAATACGCAATCAATACGCAGCGTGTACACGCGTCTGACCCCGTTTTCAGTACGCGCTCCCCTTTGCGCGTAACAGCCATGAACATCTGATTTCTAACAATACACCCGATTGGTTGAAAGTTACTCTAATGCTTTTTGACTTCTTGTCATCTCTCCCGTGATTGGAGTTTTAGCTAGAGCGCTGTCAGACACCTGCGTGTCATGCATGACGCGTTGAACTCCTTGGAGACGTCCTTCCAGCTTGTGTCAACAAACGCCAGTGATAACTGAGCTTCTCGTTTGAGTACACTTATTCTCAGAAATTTCTCTTGAAATTTCCTCATTTCTTCTCAGAATCACGGTTATTTCACCAGCAAATTTGCTTCAAGGTAAACATAATCCCTCTTTTCCACTTATATCATAACACAGATAGATTCCCTTCCGGAAATCTTGGATTCTGTCGGCATTTAAGAAAGCCAACACAGCTTTCAGTTTTCTCAAAGTCACCTCAAGGTCAAAATTAGCAATACCAAAGTATCGTGTAGGCCTATATTGGAAGGATGGTACAGTGGTAAAGTTGTTAGAAATGTGATAATCCCTTCTCCAATACCTCATATTATCTAGGAACCCTGAATACACTTAATCTCTCATACTTGTTTAAATCGCTTGATTTGTCTTTCAGAATGTTTGAATTTCTGCGAATCTTTTCTCTTTGGCTGATGAGTACATCACCATCTCAACCTCTCAGCCAAGAGATCATCAGAAAGGCGCGGACTCGAACATCGGTGAGTCGGCTTTACGTATGTTGCATGTATGACATGAAATGTTGCACGACGTAGCTAGACTGATCAGAAAAAGTGGTAATACCACGTACAATATACGCGCTATACATTAGTACATACAATCGACACTTTTTGTAGCTACTTGTATACCCGAAAATTTGGCGCCAAATGGTTGTTACATATTTTTTCGTCATTTTAAGAAACAGTAGATGTTCTCAGAGATATAGGGCCTAGCCGCGTAATTACTAGAATTTCGCCGAATATTTTTATTAATTTCCCTATCTATTAATTTATCTATCTATTTCATTTTTTTTTTTTTTTTTTTTTGCTGGCAATCAAAAATACAGAGTAAATGTGATCGTTACAAATTGTCATTGCGGATAGCAAATAAATAAATTTATGCAGGAATTGGAGTTATAATTCATTAGTGTCATCATAGGCAAGTTTTACACATGATATTTCGTCGGGGAAGATACGGAATACTGTAGAAAAAAACAAACTACATAACGGAACAAGAAAACGGAGAGACGAGACCCTTACGTTTAATGCAATGAAAAGCTCATGAGTGACGCAAACCGGTGTCATTGGCCACCGGAAGTTTATGACAATGAAAGCAATCCCATAACATATTGAAATCAAAATATTTCACCATACCTATAATAGAACATGCAAGACCTCGTGATTCGCACACGAAGCCATGAGCGGATCAAGTCTGCCGGCTCCCCTCCGGGCCTCAACTTGTCTGGTGCTTTGCTCCTCCAGATCCTGCACCTCCAGCAGGAACAAAACAACACAGAGGATAACATTCGCGTAAGCATCTTTCCTTTGAGTTCATTGTATTTTTACTTATTTATTTTTTTTTTTTTTGGGGGGGGGGAGTCATTATATTGTTCGGTGGATATTAATCTAATGACCTCTAGTTGTAATGTGGGCACACCAGATTGAAATGTCAAAAAAAAAAATCATGTTTCGCTCCTATAAATCACTTCTTTTCAATATTCTTTAAATTTCAGACTCTGACGAGTAGGATGGAGGAAAGTCGGCTAAGATATCATCAAATAGAGTCTGATTTAGAGGTAAGAGTTTTGACCATGCAAGATAAAATGCACAAAAACATTCATTCTTGTTCATATAAATGGTAGATTTCATTCATTGAAATAAAATTGACATGGAATTGGTTTTTTTTTGTGGGTTTTTTTTTTGTGTGTGCAATAGATGTCGATCTCTAGAGAAAGCCAACTGTTCTGACTTTCTTCGATTACGTGAATGTTCCTTTTCTGTGAGAGTTATGGCATTAACGAGTTTCGGGGTTTAAAACAGAAATCCACTCATCAACAAATAAGTGTGCAGAAGAACATCGACATAGAATGAAGGACAACTTAACGCAGAAAAAGCCAGATAAAGAATGCATGTCTGTCACTTTCACAGAACTTGGCCAGAACTCTAGACATAAAGGTAAGTAATGAGCGAATCGTCGAAGACATCGAGAAGGCGTGGTGGTCGCTGAAGGAGGAGAAGCAGGGGATGGAGAGGCAGTTGGAGAAGGAGCGTTTGAGAGCCCAGGAGGCAGAAGAGACTTTAAGTGTGAGTATTTAGTCAAAGGTTGGATCTATTCTCTCATTTGCAGTAATTCATCGCTCATAGCTTACTGCAAGTTAACAGAAATTTATGGCCAATGTCTAAATGGAATTTAGGATACACCAATATGTTTTGGTTGATGCACCGTTTTAGAATGTGAATTGAAATTTGCATCTTCATGTCACGGTAATTTTAGCAGATTTTTTGCCCTTTTATTCAATTGATGACAGGCCTATCTCAGGACACCAAAGCCTACCTTCTCAGATGTAGAGACTCAGACTCCTCAGTCTCAGCAGGAATCGAACACGAAATCTCCCCACCTCGCTACGAAGCAGGTCCAGACTGTCCACCTGTCAGGATCGCCGGAAGCGGCACGAGAATCCTCCTCCACTATCAAGATTTCTAACCCTGGACAGTCACAGTCACTGGGAGGTACCAAAGTGGCTCAATCACCCGACAGACTAACCGCCAACAGTCCTCAACCAAGACGTCGTGCAGCCTCCCACCCCTTGGATCTTTCCCCACCAGCGAAAAATATTTCTGTAGCTGGCCTGGACGATCTGACCCCGTGGGATGTGTCAGGAAGTTGTCAGGAGATTGGCAAGGGTGCCTTTGGTGTGGTCTCACTCCATCGCCATGCCGCCACTGGTACACCTGTGGCCCTCAAAATCCTCACCCTTCCGTCTAGTACTGCCATCGATTATCAAAAGCGGATCGAGAAGAACTTCCAGAAAGAAATCGACATTCACATGGCCCTAGACGGACTGCAGTATTTCCCCAAGTTTTATGGCGCCTTCCGAATCTCCGGGGATAAGCTATCTATGGCTATGGAGTTTCTCGGCGATGCCAGTACTGGAAAGGCACATTCCATCGCCGACAATTTCGATGGAAAAGGACCCGAACTTACATACGTTGCCTGGTATGACATCCTCATCGACGTAGTCTGTGGGCTGAAGGCTATGCACGAGATAGGCATTCTTAACAACGATTTAAAAGAGGACAATGTTCTGTTGGTTTTGAAGGACAGATGGTACGGTAAGTTGATTGACTTTGGAATGTCATCATTTGGACCCAGAAAGTTGAACATGAACGAGGAGGCCGTTATTGAGTACGAGCAGGGTGTGAATTACAGCCACTACGCACCCGAATGTGCCCTGAAAAACCAGCCAACATCACAGTTGAGCGACCTGTTCCAGCTGGGCAGATTGATCGGCTTCGTCGGCCAAGAAATCAAGATCGAAGGCTTACTCGATATGGGGAATTATGTCTGTTCCTGCGATGCCGACAAACGACCGCCTCTACACTCCTTTCTCGATGAACTTCGTATTCAGAGAGCTGCAGTGACAGCCGTGTAAATAGATCACTAGCGGAAGGTAAGTTTTATGGCACTCTGAGGGCTGACACGCATTTCATGACTTACAGAAGGTAAGTGTCTTTACGTTTGCAAATCTGAAAGCGCAAAATCATAGCTGCTGCATGATGCACGTCATACTGGCATATAAACTCTTTCAATGAGATATACGCGGTAACCGATAGGATATAGTGCAAGAAAGTAACGAAACTAGGGAGTAAACTGGAAAAACAATGCTAGAATGTCAGAAAGGAACACAAACAAGATGTGAAATTTTATCTGGTTCCAACAACAACAGCAACAACAACAAGGAAACCATCAAGTGCTCCAATGCATTTTTCATTTGTCATATGCCACAACGCTTCTGAGAATTATGCATATAATATGAACTTCGTATTCAGAGGGCTGTAGTGACAGCCGTGTAAATAGATCACTATATAGCGGAAGGTAAGTTTTATGGCACTCTAATGGATGACAAGCATTTCATGTATGTGAGAAGGTAAGTGTCTTCACATTTGCAAATATTTGAAAAGCACAAAATCAAAGTTCAATAGACACTGATCGAAAGTGTAAAAAAAAAGATGTAAAATTTTAACTGGTTACAACATCGACAAGAAAACAAGAATACCATAAAGTACTCCATTGAATTTTTTCACTAGATTTTGTCATGATTCTGAGTATATTCAAGTCTCAGCAAATGATGCTCACACTGTTATTGCATGTTTATAAAACAATGGAGGAATTTTGCGGATCTGATGAAATTTCGATATGATAACTTCATGAAAATCTTGGCTCGGATGCAAACAATTATTATTAACCAATGTTTCAGCATTTCTTTTCAGGTTGGACCGGACTCTATGCTGTGAATGAAATTCATATAAAGAAAGGACATATTTTACGTCTTTTTTTTCACAATCTTTCAAACAAATTATAGCCAGCCATCAAGAAAGTAAAACAACCTCTTCAGTTCTTGCTCATGATAAACTGTTGCGTATAGAAAAACAAACAAACAGGGAAATATGCAACTGAAGAACCATTCGCTTCTTTCTATAGAAATGTTATAAGATATATAACATTACAATGACAAATTGAGGCATAGTTTGTCCTCGGGTAATTGGAAAAGGACTGAGAATCTGAAAACATTAATGGGATTTCTGTTCAAACAATGTCAATTTGAAAATGTAAATGGACCAATAAGATGGTAGATTATAATCTCACGGTGATGGGAAAAAAATCTGGTTACTAAAGTCAGAGTTAATAAAATCTGTACAGTTTGTATATACGTTTTTCCAAAATTTATACCTGCTTCCCTGAGTGGTTCTTAGGTTTTCTACTTTGTCACAGTCGAGCCGATGTTGAGAAATGCTATGGAGAGACAAATTTCTTGAGAGTAAGGTATGATGAGGAAAACTGTTATCTTACCACAGCCGAACGATTGCTGAAAAGAGAAAGTTTGAGAAGTAGAGAAAAAATATAGAGGAGTTCGGACAATAACAGCCAAATGGTGTAGAGACAGTGTAAAGCAGTTAAAGGATAAAAGAGGGAGGATTAACGAATGTAAATGGAATTGAGAGAGGGAGAAGAGTGAAGTATAAGAGAGGAGGAGAGAGTCTCTAATACAGATAAACCAAATGCAGATCCACAAATATCAATGTACGGGTATACATGAGGGAATGTTACATACCACCACAGACACAGACATACATACACACACACACACACACACATATGAACGTCGTAATGTATTAATGTGTGTGTACGTATTGAATTTGTGTGTGACTGCTGTCTTGTGTGAACTACATATCAAGAGTCGTGCTTTCAACATTCAGTGTCACGCCTGCATATTACACGGATCTAATTAACAAAACGAATGTAGTACTAGAGGCATGAATCAAAGATTCATATAAAGGAGAAAGTTGAATTCGTAGGTTTACCAACTGTTTCTTTCCTATCTTCATTCACTCAAACAGTGATGACCTCCAACAAATTGTTCATAAACATAATGTAAAATATATTATATACACAAACACAAAATACAGCGCTTTTTTTTTTTTTTTTTTTTTTTAAGGCTTTTGACAAGTACAGTGGACTCCCATTAAAGCGAAGTCCTCGGGACCGGCTGTTCTCTTAAATCGTTATATCGAAATTTCGTTATAACCGAACAAATAAACAAAAATACATAGAGTGGATAATGTTGCGGCCTCCATTATTACTTCGTTGTAACCGGAATTTCGTTATAACCGTGTTCGTTATAACGGGAGTGTACTGTATCACTACAAATTTCAATTCTCGTAGGATCTACAAGTTTGTACTGGTAAATGGGAAAATGTTCAGAAAGCTGGAGGAGCATCCCACAAAACAAAAACAAAAAAAAAATCTTTGCACTACTGTGCTCCCTTTGCAATGCCAATGTTAATTAAATGTTTTGAGCACATAAATATGAGATGAGAATACTTACTTCTAATGATATAACAGCCAACATTCCGTGAGATCGGTCGTACAGTCAGACCCTGAACTAGTGTGAACGTTGTAACAATGCCCTATAGGCCTACAGACTTCACAAAATGACAAATATCCCAGCCGTCCAACAGATATAATTTTGTCGTTATTGTTGACGATGACAATAAATTGATCCTGCTATAATGTAATATTTTTAACACCAAATCATGAAGCAGTTGAGAAAGATGTTTGGAGATTTATGTCACAAACAAACTGTAATGCATGTAGGACCTAGATCTCTAATGCAAGTATCAGGTCTACTTGTTGTGTGGGTCTGGGAGCAGTGGGGTTAAAACACAGCATATCTGCATTATCATCACATTTTCAATATCTTCCCATTTAGAAAGTAAGGTCTTAACCCTTATGTCATTATGAGAAGTACTTGATCCTGTATCAATGATGTCTGTTTCCCACTGATTACATTGTGTTATGGATTAATAAAACTAAGTGATATTTGCACCTTACTCCCCCTCCTCCCGACTTCCACACTTCGACAATACATTGGTAGGCCTATATCTCTTGGATACATATACCAATCGGAATCATCTGGTTAAATTGTTAAATAGACAGGTCATTAGGATTTCAATTGATATTCCTGTGTGTTCTCTTTGTATGAACTACATTTAGGGAGATATAATTCAGACTGGAATGTTTTCCGAGCCTTTGTGTGAATGACGTTTCGCCTCCAATCTAATTTTCTTTTTAATAATCTTAATTCTGTATTCAATTTGTATCTTAAGTTGACTGCATTTTTGTATGTCATTTTGTATCAGTCTTGTGTAAATCAGTTTTTGTTTTGTTATGCCTTGTTTGTACAGAAAGGGCTAAACTTTGAAAACAAAACGAAATAAATAAATATATGAACGAATGAATGAATAAATGAATGAATGAATATATGAATAGATAGATAGATAGATAGATAAATCAATCAATCAATCAATCAAATAGATATTTTTCTCCCAATCGGCGTCAAAGCAGAGCATCTGTTTGCTGGCAAACAAAATTATTGAATGACTGGAAATAATACTGCTGCCATGATAGATCATCTCGGCCAACAGAAACTTCATAAGCATGCGATATACTAGTAAACACACACAAACATAGACACACACACACACACACACACACACACACAATTAATAAAACATATAAGGAACAATGCAATGGCAAGGTGGTGTTCATTTTGATGCATGTAACAACGGTGAAACATGAATCTCAGCATTTCTAAGAAATAATACAAACACAATCACAAATCAAAAGCACAGATATTACACTACAAACGCAACAAAGACTCAATTAAAATCTTCATACCTGTAACGTTCATACGTAATAAAGTAGAGAACTAAAGACAGATGATTAAACAAAGGTCATTGTGACGTCTACCACAATACGCAATCAATACGCAGCGTGTACACGCGTCTGACCCCGTTTTCAGTACGCGCTCCCCTTTGCGCGTAACAGCCATGAACATCTGATTTCTAACAATACACCCGATTGGTTGAAAGTTACTCTAATGCTTTTTGACTTCTTGTCATCTCTCCCGTGATTGGAGTTTTAGCTAGAGCGCTGTCAGACACCTGCGTGTCATGCATGACGCGTTGAACTCCTTGGAGACGTCCTTCCAGCTTGTGTCAACAAACGCCAGTGATAACTGAGCTTCTCGCTTGAGTACACTTATTCTCAGAAATTTCTCTTGAAATTTCCTCATTTCTTCTCAGAATCACGGTTATTTCACTAACAAATTTGCTTCAAGGTAAACATAATCCCTCTTTTCCACTTATATCATAACACAGATAGATTCCCTTCCGGAAATCTTGGATTCTGTCGGCATTTAAGAAAGCCAACACAGCTTTCAGTTTTCTCAAAGTCACCTCAAGGTCAAAATTAGCAATACCAAAGTATCGTGTAGGCCTATATTGGAAGGATGGTACAGTGGTAAAGTTGTTAGAAATGTGATAATCCCTTCTCCAATACCTCATATTATCTAGGAACCCTGAATACACTTAATCTCTCATACTTGTTTAAATCGCTTGATTTGTCTTTCAGAATGTTTGAATTTCTGCGAATCTTTTCTCTTTGGCTGATGAGTACATCACCATCTCAACCTCTCAGCCAAGAGATCATCAGAAAGGCGCGGACTCGAACATCGGTGAGTCGGCTTTACGTATGTTGCATGTATGACATGAAATGTTGCACGACGTAGCTAGACTGATCAGAAAAAGTGGTAATACCACGTACAATATACGCGCTATACATTAGTACATACAATCGACACTTTTTGTAGCTACTTGTATACCCGAAAATTTGGCGCCAAATGGTTGTTACATATTTTTTCGTCATTTTAAGAAACAGTAGATGTTCTCAGAGATATAGGGCCTAGCCGCGTAATTACTAGAATTTCGCCGAATATTTTTATTAATTTCCCTATCTATTAATTTATCTATCTATTTCATTTTTTTTTTTTTTTTTTTTTTTGCTGGCAATCAAAAATACAGAGTAAATGTGATCGTTACAAATTGTCATTGCGGATAGCAAATAAATAAATTTATGCAGGAATTGGAGTTATAATTCAATAGTGTCATCATAGGCAAGTTTTACACATGATATTTCGTCGGGGAAGATACGGAATACTGTAGAAAAAAACAAACTACATAACGGAACAAGAAAACGGAGAGACGAGACCCTTACGTTTAATGCAATGAAAAGCTCATGAGTGACGCAAACCGGTGTCATTGGCCACCGGAAGTTTATGACAATGAAAGCAATCCCATAACATATTGAAATCAAAATATTTCACCATACCTATAATAGAACATGCAAGACCTCGTGATTCGCACACGAAGCCATGAGCGGATCAAGTCTGCCGGCTCCCCTCCGGGCCTCAACTTGTCTGGTGCTTTGCTCCTCCAGATCCTGCACCTCCAGCAGGAACAAAACAACACAGAGGATAACATTCGCGTAAGCATCTTTCCTTTGAGTTCATTGTATTTTTACTTATTTATTTATTTTTTTTTTTTTTGGGGGGGGAGTCATTATATTGTTCGGTGGATATTAATTTAATGACCTCTAGTTGTAATGTGGGCACACCAGATTGAAATGTCAAAAAAAAAATCATGTTTCGCTCCTATAAATCACTTCTTTTCAATATTCTTTAAATTTCAGACTCTGACGAGTAGGATGGAGGAAAGTCGGCTAAGATATCATCAAATAGAGTCTGATTTAGAGGTAAGAGTTTTGACCATGCAAGATAAAATGCACAAAAACATTCATTCTTGTTCATATAAATGGTAGATTTCATTCATTGAAATAAAATTGACATGGAATTGGTTTTTTTTGTGGGTTTTTTTTTTTGTGTGTGCAATAGATGTCGATCTCTAGAGAAAGCCAACTGTTCTGACTTTCTTCGATTACGTGAATGTTCCTTTTCTGTGAGAGTTATGGCATTAACGAGTTTCGGGGTTTAAAACAGAAATCCACTCATCAACAAATAAGTGTGCAGAAGTACATCGACAAAGAATGAAGGACAACTTAACGCAGAAAAAGCCAGATAAAGAATGCATGTCTGTCACTTTCACAGAACTTGGCCAGAACTCTAGACATAAAGGTAAGTAATGAGCGAATCGTCGAAGACATCGAGAAGGCGTGGTGGTCGCTGAAGGAGGAGAAGCAGGGGATGGAGAGGCAGTTGGAGAAGGAGCGTTTGAGAGCCCAGGAGGCAGAAGAGACTTTAAGTGTGAGTATTTAGTCAAAGGTTGGATCTATTCTCTCATTTGCAGTAATTCATCGCTCATAGCTTATTGCAAGTTAACAGAAATTTATGGCCAATGTCTAAATGGAATTTAGGATACACCAATATGTTTTGGTTGATGCACCGTTTTAGAATGTGAATTGAAATTTGCATCTTCATGTCACGGTAATTTTAGCAGATTTTTTGCCCTTTTATTCAATTGATGATAGGCCTATCTCAGGACACCAAAGCCTACCTTCTCAGATGTAGAGACTCAGACTCCTCAGTCTCAGCAGGAATCGAACACGAAATCTCCCCACCTCGCTACGAAGCAGGTCCAGACTGTCCACCTGTCAGGATCGCCGGAAGCGGCACGAGAATCCTCCTCCACTGTCAAGATTTCTAACCCTGGACAGTCACAGTCACTGGGAGGTACCAAAGTGGCTCAATCATCCGACAGACTAACCGCCAACAGTCCTCAACCAAGACGTCGTGCAGCCTCCCACCCCTTGGATCTTTCCCCACCAGCGAAAAATATTTCTGTAGCTGGCCTGGACGATCTGACCCCGTGGGATGTGTCAGGAAGTTGTCAGGAGATTGGCAAGGGTGCCTTTGGTGTGGTCTCACTCCATCGCCATGCCGCCACTGGTACACCTGTGGCCCTCAAAATCCTCACCCTTCCGTCTAGTACTGCCATCGATTATCAAAAGCGGATCGAGAAGAACTTCCAGAAAGAAATCGACATTCACATGGCCCTAGACGGACTGCAGTATTTCCCCAAGTTTTATGGCGCCTTCCGAATCTCCGGGGATAAGCTATCTATGGCTATGGAGTTTCTCGGCGATGCCAGTACTGGAAAGGCACATTCCATCGCCGACAAGTTCGATGGAAAAGGACCCGAACTTACATACGTTGCCTGGTATGACATCCTCATCGACGTAGTCTGTGGGCTGAAGGCTATGCACGAGATAGGCATTCTTAACAACGATTTAAAAGAGGACAATGTTCTGTTGGTTTTGAAGGACAGATGGTACGGTAAGTTGATTGACTTTGGAATGTCATCATTTGGACCCAGAAAGTTGAACATGAACGAGGAGGCCGTTATTGAGTACGAGCAGGGTGTGAATTACAGCCACTACGCACCCGAATGTGCCCTGAAAAACCAGCCAACATCACAGTTGAGCGACCTGTTCCAGCTGGGCAGATTGATCGGCTTCGTCGGCCAAGAAATCAAGATCGAAGGCTTACTCGATATGGGGAATTATGTCTGTTCCTGCGATGCCGACAAACGACCGCCTCTACACTCCTTTCTCGATGAACTTCGTATTCAGAGAGCTGCAGTGACAGCCGTGTAAATAGATCACTAGCGGAAGGTAAGTTTTATGGCACTCTGAGGGCTGACACGCATTTCATGACTTACAGAAGGTAAGTGTCTTTACGTTTGCAAATCTGAAAGCGCAAAATCATAGCTGGTGCATGATGCACGTCATACTGGCATATAAACTCTTTCAATGAGATATACGCGGTAACCGATGGGATATAGTGCAAGAAAGTACCGAAACTATGGAGTAAACTGGAAAAACAATGCTAGAATGTCAGAAAGGAACACAAATAAGATGTGAAATTTTATCTGGTTCCAACAACAACAGCAACAACAACAAGGAAACCATAAAGTGCTCCAATGCATTTTTCATTTGTCATATGCCACAACGCTTCTGAGAATTATGCATATAATATGAACTTCGTATTCAGAGGGCTGTAGTGACAGCCGTGTAAATAGATCACTATATAGCGGAAGGTAAGTTTTATGGCACTCTAATGGATGACAAGCATTTCATGTACGTGAGAAGGTAAGTGTCTTCACATTTGCAAATATTTGAAAAGCACAAAATCAAAGTTCAATAGACACTGATCGAAAGTGTAAAAAAAAAGATGTAAAATTTTAACTGGTTACAACATCGACAAGAAAACAAGAATACCATAAAGTACTCCATTGAATTTTTTCACTAGATTTTGTCATGATTCTGAGTATATTCAAGTCTCAGCAAATGATGCTCACACTGTTATTGCATGTTTATAAAACAATGGAGGAATTTTGCGAATCTGATGAAATTTCGATATGATAACTTCATGAAAATCTTGGCTCGGATGCAAACAATTATTATTAACCAATGTTTCAGCATTTCTTTTCAGGTTGGACTGGACTCTATGCTGTGAATGAAATTCATATAAAGAAAGGACATATTTTACGTCTTTTTTTTTTCACAATCTTTCAAACAAATTATAGCCAGCCATCAAGAAAGTAAAACAACCTCTTCAGTTCTTGCTCATGATAAACTGTTGCGTATAGAAAAACAAACAAACAGGGAAATATGCAACTGAAGAACCATTCGCTTCTTTCTATAGAAATGTTATAAGATATATAACATTACAATGACAAATTGAGGCATAGTTTGTCCTCGGGTAATTGGAAAAGGACTGAGAATCTGAAAACATTAATGGGATTTCTGTTCAAACAATGTCAATTTGAAAATGCAAATGGACCAATAAGATGGTAGATTATAATCTCACGGTGATGGGAAAAAAATCTGGTTACTAACGTCAGAGTTAATAAAATCTGTACAGTTTGTATATACGTTTTTCCAAAATTTATACCTGCTTCCCTGAGTGGTTCTTAGGTTTTCTACTTTGTCACAGTCGAGCCGATGTTGAGAAATGCTATGGAGAGACAAATTTCTTGAGAGTAAGGTATGATGAGGAAAACTGTTATCTTACCACAGCCGAACGATTGCTGAAAAGAGAAAGTTTGAGAAGTAGAGAAAAAATATAGAGGAGTTCGGACAATAACAGCCAAATGGTGTAGAGACAGTGTAAAGCAGTTAAAGGATAAAAGAGAGAGGATTAACGAATGTAAATGGAATTGAGAGAGGGAGAAGAGTGAAGTATAAGAGAGGAGGAGAGAGTCTCTAATACAGATAAACCAAATGCAGATCCACAAATATCAATGTACGGGTATACATGAGGGAATGTTACATACCACCACAGACACAGACATACATACACACACACACACACACACACACATATGAACGTCGTAATGTATTAATGTGTGTGTACGTATTGAATTTGTGTGTGACTGCTGTCTTGTGTGAACTACATATCAAGAGTCGTGCTTTCAACATTCAGTGTCACGCCTGCATATTACACGGATCTAATTAACAAAACGAATGTAGTACTAGAGGCATGGATCAAAGATTCAAATAAAGGAGAAAGTTGAATTCGTAGGTTTACCAACTGTTTCTTTCCTATCTTCATTCACTCAAAACAGTGATGACCTCCAACAAATTGTTCATAAACATAATGTAAAATATATGATATACACAAACACAAAATACAGCGGGTTTTTTTTTTTTTTTTTTTTAAGGCTTTTGACAAGTACAGTGGACTCCCATTAAAGCGAAGTCCTCGGGACCGGCTGTTCTCTTAAATCGTTATATCGAAATTTTGTTATAACCGAACAAATAAACAAAAATACATAGAGTGCATAATGTTGCGGCCTCCATTTTTACTTCGTTGTAACCGGAATTTCGTTATAACCGTGTTCGTTATAACGGGAGTGTACTGTATCACTACAAATTTCAGTTCTCGTAGGATCTACAAGTTTGTACTGGTAAATGGGAAAATGTTCAGAAAGCTGGAGGAGCATCCCACAAAACAAAAAAAAAAAAAATCTTTGCACTACTGTGCTCTCTTTGCAATGCCAATGTTAATTAAATGTTTTGAGCACATGAATATGAGATGAGAATACTTACTTCTAATGATATAACAGCCAACATTCCGTGAGATCGGTCGTACAGTCAGACCCTGAACTAGTGTGAACGTTGTAACAATGCCCTATAGGCCTACAGACTTCACAAAATGACAAATATCCCAGCCGTCCAACAGATATAATTTTGTCGTTATTGTTGACGATGACAATAAATTGATCCTGCTATAATGTAATATTTTTAACACCAAATCATGAAGCAGTTGAGAAAGATGTTTGGAGATTTATGTCACAAACAAACTGTAATGCATGTAGGACCTGGATCTCTAATGCAAGTATCAGGTCTACTTGTTGAGTGGGTCTGGGAGCAGTGGGGTTAAAACACAGCATATCTGCATTATCATCACATTTTCAATATCTTCCCATTTAGAAAGTAAGGTCTTAACCCTTATGTCATTATGAGAAGTACTTGATCCTGTATCAATGATGTCTGTTTCCCACTGATTACATTGTGTTATGGATTAATAAAACTAAGTGATATTTGCACCTTACTCCCCCTCCTCCCGACTTCCACACTTCGACAATACATTGGTAGGCCTATATCTCTTGGATACATATACCAATCGGAATCATCTGGTTAAATTGTTAAATAGACAGGTCATTAGGATTTCAATTGATATTCCTGTGTGTTCTTCTCTTTGTATGAACTACATTTAGGGAGATATAATTCAGACTGGAATGTTTTCCGAGCCTTTGTGTGAATGACGTTTCGCCTCCAATCTAATTTTCTTTTTAATAATCTTAATTTTGTATTCAATTTGTATCTTAAGTTGACTGCATTTTTGTATGTCATTTTGCATCAGTCTTGTGTAAATCAGTTTTTGTTTTGTTATGCCTTGTTTGTACAGAAAGGGCTAAACTTTGAAAACAAAACGAAATAAATAAATATATGAACGAATGAATGAATAAATGAATGAATGAATATATAAATAGATAGATAGATAGATAAATCAATCAATCAATCAATCAATCAAATAGATATTTTTCTCCCAATCGGCGTCAAAGCAGAGCATCTGTTTGCTGGCAAACAAAATTATTGAATGACTGGAAATAATACTGCTGCCATGATAGATCATCTCGGCCAACAGAAACTTCATAAGCATGCGATATACTAGTAAACACACACAAACATAGACACACACACACACACACACACACATAATTCCTAAAACATATAAGGAACAATGCAATGGCAAGGTGGTGTTCATTTTGATGCATGTAACAACGGTGAAACATGAATCTCAGCATTTCTAAGAAATAATACAAACACAATCACAAATCAAAAGCACAGATATTACACTACAAACGCAACAAAGACTCAATTAAAATCTTCATACCTGTAACGTTCATACGTAATAAAGTAGAGAACTAAAGACAGATGATTAAACAAAGGTCATTGTGACGTGTACCACAATACGCAATCAATACGCAGCGTGTACACGCGTCTGACCCCGTTTTCAGTACGCGCTCCCCTTTGCGCGTAACAGCCATGAACATCTGATTTCTAACAATACACCCGATTGGTTGAAAGTTACTCTAATGCTTTTTGACTTCTTGTCATCTCTCCCGTGATTGGAGTTTTAGCTAGAGCGCTGTCAGACACCTGCGTGTCATGCATGACGCGTTGAACTCCTTGGAGACGTCCTTCCAGCTTGTGTCAACAAACGCCAGTGATAACTGAGCTTCTCGTTTGAGTACACTTATTCTCAGAAATTTCTCTTGAAATTTCCTCATTTCTTCTCAGAATCACGGTTATTTCACCAGCAAATTTGCTTCAAGGTAAACATAATCCCTCTTTTCCACTTATATCATAACACAGATAGATTCCCTTCCGGAAATCTTGGATTCTGTCGGCATTTAAGAAAGCCAACACAGCTTTCAGTTTTCTCAAAGTCACCTCAAGGTCAAAATTAGCAATACCAAAGTATCGTGTAGGCCTATATTGGAAGGATGGTACAGTGGTAAAGTTGTTAGAAATGTGATAATCCCTTCTCCAATACCTCATATTATCTAGGAACCCTGAATACACTTAATCTCTCATACTTGTTTAAATCGCTTGATTTGTCTTTCAGAATGTTTGAATTTCTGCGAATCTTTTCTCTTTGGCTGATGAGTACATCACCATCTCAACCTCTCAGCCAAGAGATCATCAGAAAGGCGCGGACTCGAACATCGGTGAGTCGGCTTTACGTATGTTGCATGTATGACATGAAATGTTGCACGACGTAGCTAGACTGATCAGAAAAAGTGGTAATACCACGTACAATATACGCGCTATACATTAGTACATACAATCGACACTTTTTGTAGCTACTTGTATACCCGAAAATTTGGCGCCAAATGGTTGTTACATATTTTTTCGTCATTTTAAGAAACAGTAGATGTTCTCAGAGATATAGGGCCTAGCCGCGTAATTACTAGAATTTCGCCGAATATTTTTATTAATTTCCCTATCTATTAATTTATCTATCTATTTCATTTTTTTTTTTTTTTTTTTTGCTGGCAATCAAAAATACATAGTAAATGTGATCGTTACAAATTGTCATTGCGGATAGCAAATAAATAAATTTATGCAGGAATTGGAGTTATAATTCATTAGTGTCATCATAGGCAAGTTTTACACATGATATTTCGTCGGGGAAGATACGGAATACTGTAGAAAAAAACAAACTACATAACGGAACAAGAAAACGGAGAGACGAGACCCTTACGTTTAATGCAATGAAAAGCTCATGAGTGACGCAAACCGGTGTCATTGGCCACCGGAAGTTTATGACAATGAAAGCAATCCCATAACATATTGAAATCAAAATATTTCACCATACCTATAATAGAACATGCAAGACCTCGTGATTCGCACACGAAGCCATGAGCGGATCAAGTCTGCCGGCTCCCCTCCGGGCCTCAACTTGTCTGGTGCTTTGCTCCTCCAGATCCTGCACCTCCAGCAGGAACAAAACAACACAGAGGATAACATTCGCGTAAGCATCTTTCCTTTGAGTTCATTGTATTTTTACTTATTTATTTATTTTTTTTTTGGGGGGGGGGGAGTCATTATATTGTTCGGTGGATATTAATCTAATGACCTCTAGTTGTAATGTGGGCACACCAGATTGAAATGTCAAAAAAAAAAATCATGTTTCGCTCCTATAAATCACTTCTTTTCAATATTCTTTAAATTTCAGACTCTGACGAGTAGGATGGAGGAAAGTCGGCTAAGATATCATCAAATAGAGTCTGATTTAGAGGTAAGAGTTTTGACCATGCAAGATAAAATGCACAAAAACATTCATTCTTGTTCATATAAATGGTAGATTTCATTCATTGAAATAAAATTGACATGGAATTGGTTTTTTTTGTGGGTTTTTTTTTTGTGTGTGCAATAGATGTCGATCTCTAGAGAAAGCCAACTGTTCTGACTTTCTTCGATTACGTGAATGTTCCTTTTCTGTGAGAGTTATGGCATTAACGAGTTTCGGGGTTTAAAACAGAAATCCACTCATCAACAAATAAGTGTGCAGAAGTACATCGACAAAGAATGAAGGACAACTTAACGCAGAAAAAGCCAGATAAAGAATGCATGTCTGTCACTTTCACAGAACTTGGCCAGAACTCTAGACATAAAGGTAAGTAATGAGCGAATCGTCGAAGACATCGAGAAGGCGTGGTGGTCGCTGAAGGAGGAGAAGCAGGGGATGGAGAGGCAGTTGGAGAAGGAGCGTTTGAGAGCCCAGGAGGCAGAAGAGACTTTAAGTGTGAGTATTTAGTCAAAGGTTGGATCTATTCTCTCATTTGCAGTAATTCATCGCTCATAGCTTACTGCAAGTTAACAGAAATTTATGGCCAATGTCTAAATGGAATTTAGGATACACCAATATGTTTTGGTTGATGCACCGTTTTAGAATGTGAATTGAAATTTGCATCTTCATGTCACGGTAATTTTAGCAGATTTTTTGCCCTTTTATTCAATTGATGACAGGCCTATCTCAGGACACCAAAGCCTACCTTCTCAGATGTAGAGACTCAGACTCCTCAGTCTCAGCAGGAATCGAACACGAAATCTCCCCACCTCGCTACGAAGCAGGTCCAGACTGTCCACCTGTCAGGATCGCCGGAAGCGGCAAGAGAATCCTCCTCCACTGTCAAGATTTCTAACCCTGGACAGTCACAGTCACTGGGAGGTACCAAAGTGGCTCAATCACCCGACAGACTAACCGCCAACAGTCCTCAACCAAGACGTCGTGCAGCCTCCCACCCCTTGGATCTTTCCCCACCAGCGAAAAATATTTCTGTAGCTGGCCTGGACGATCTGACCCCGTGGGATGTGTCAGGAAGTTGTCAGGAGATTGGCAAGGGTGCCTTTGGTGTGGTCTCACTCCATCGCCATGCCGCCACTGGTACACCTGTGGCCCTCAAAATCCTCACCCTTCCGTCTAGTACTGCCATCGATTATCAAAAGCGGATCGAGAAGAACTTCCAGAAAGAAATCGACATTCACATGGCCCTAGACGGACTGCAGTATTTCCCCAAGTTTTATGGCGCCTTCCGAATCTCCGGGGATAAGCTATCTATGGCTATGGAGTTTCTCGGCGATGCCAGTACTGGAAAGGCACATTCCATCGCCGACAATTTCGATGGAAAAGGACCCGAACTTACATACGTTGCCTGGTATGACATCCTCATCGACGTAGTCTGTGGGCTGAAGGCTATGCACGAGATAGGCATTCTTAACAACGATTTAAAAGAGGACAATGTTCTGTTGGTTTTGAAGGACAGATGGTACGGTAAGTTGATTGACTTTGGAATGTCATCATTTGGACCCAGAAAGTTGAACATGAACGAGGAGGCCGTTATTGAGTACGAGCAGGGTGTGAATTACAGCCACTACGCACCCGAATGTGCCCTGAAAAACCAGCCAACATCACAGTTGAGCGACCTGTTCCAGCTGGGCAGATTGATCGGCTTCGTCGGCCAAGAAATCAAGATCGAAGGCTTACTCGATATGGGGAATTATGTCTGTTCCTGCGATGCCGACAAACGACCGCCTCTACACTCCTTTCTCGATGAACTTCGTATTCAGAGAGCTGCAGTGACAGCCGTGTAAATAGATCACTAGCGGAAGGTAAGTTTTATGGCACTCTGAGGGCTGACACGCATTTCATGACTTACAGAAGGTAAGTGTCTTTACGTTTGCAAATCTGAAAGCGCAAAATCATAGCTGCTGCATGATGCACGTCATACTGGCATATAAACTCTTTCAATGAGATATACGCGGTAACCGATAGGATATAGTGCAAGAAAGTAACGAAACTAGGGAGTAAACTGGAAAAACAATGCTAGAATGTCAGAAAGGAACACAAACAAGATGTGAAATTTTATCTGGTTCCAACAACAACAGCAACAACAACAAGGAAACCATCAAGTGCTCCAATGCATTTTTCATTTGTCATATGCCACAACGCTTCTGAGAATTATGCATATAATATGAACTTCGTATTCAGAGGGCTGTAGTGACAGCCGTGTAAATAGATCACTATATAGCGGAAGGTAAGTTTTATGGCACTCTAATGGATGACAAGCATTTCATGTATGTGAGAAGGTAAGTGTCTTCACATTTGCAAATATTTGAAAAGCACAAAATCAAAGTTCAATAGACACTGATCGAAAGTGTAAAAAAAAAGATGTAAAATTTTAACTGGTTACAACATCGACAAGAAAACAAGAATACCATAAAGTACTCCATTGAATTTTTTCACTAGATTTTGTCATGATTCTGAGTATATTCAAGTCTCAGCAAATGATGCTCACACTGTTATTGCATGTTTATAAAACAATGGAGGAATTTTGCGGATCTGATGAAATTTCGATATGATAACTTCATGAAAATCTTGGCTCGGATGCAAACAATTATTATTAACCAATGTTTCAGCATTTCTTTTCAGGTTGGACCGGACTCTATGCTGTGAATGAAATTCATATAAAGAAAGGACATATTTTACGTCTTTTTTTTCACAATCTTTCAAACAAATTATAGCCAGCCATCAAGAAAGTAAAACAACCTCTTCAGTTCTTGCTCATGATAAACTGTTGCGTATAGAAAAACAAACAAACAGGGAAATATGCTACTGAAGAACCATTCGCTTCTTTCTATAGAAATGTTATAAGATATATAACATTACAATGACAAATTGAGGCATAGTTTGTCCTCGGGTAATTGGAAAAGGACTGAGAATCTGAAAACATTAATGGGATTTCTGTTCAAACAATGTCAATTTGAAAATGTAAATGGACCAATAAGATGGTAGATTATAATCTCACGGTGATGGGAAAAAAATCTGGTTACTAAAGTCAGAGTTAATAAAATCTGTACAGTTTGTATATACGTTTTTCCAAAATTTATACCTGCTTCCCTGAGTGGTTCTTAGGTTTTCTACTTTGTCACAGTCGAGCCGATGTTGAGAAATGCTATGGAGAGACAAATTTCTTGAGAGTAAGGTATGATGAGGAAAACTGTTATCTTACCACAGCCGAACGATTGCTGAAAAGAGAAAGTTTGAGAAGTAGAGAAAAAATATAGAGGAGTTCGGACAATAACAGCCAAATGGTGTAGAGACAGTGTAAAGCAGTTAAAGGATAAAAGAGGGAGGATTAACGAATGTAAATGGAATTGAGAGAGGGAGAAGAGTGAAGTATAAGAGAGGAGGAGAGAGTCTCTAATACAGATAAACCAAATGCAGATCCACAAATATCAATGTACGGGTATACATGAGGGAATGTTACATACCACCACAGACACAGACATACATACACACACACACACACACACATATGAACGTCGTAATGTATTAATGTGTGTGTACGTATTGAATTTGTGTGTGACTGCTGTCTTGTGTGAACTACATATCAAGAGTCGTGCTTTCAACATTCAGTGTCACGCCTGCATATTACACGGATCTAATTAACAAAACGAATGTAGTACTAGAGGCATGAATCAAAGATTCATATAAAGGAGAAAGTTGAATTCGTAGGTTTACCAACTGTTTCTTTCCTATCTTCATTCACTCAAACAGTGATGACCTCCAACAAATTGTTCATAAACATAATGTAAAATATATTATATACACAAACACAAAATACAGCGCTTTTTTTTTTTTTTTTTTTTTAAGGCTTTTGACAAGTACAGTGGACTCCCATTAAAGCGAAGTCCTCGGGACCGGCTGTTCTCTTAAATCGTTATATCGAAATTTCGTTATAACCGAACAAATAAACAAAAATACATAGAGTGGATAATGTTGCGGCCTCCATTATTACTTCGTTGTAACCGGAATTTCGTTATAACCGTGTTCGTTATAACGGGAGTGTACTGTATCACTACAAATTTCAATTCTCGTAGGATCTACAAGTTTGTACTGGTAAATGGGAAAATGTTCAGAAAGCTGGAGGAGCATCCCACAAAACAAAAACAAAAAAAAAAATCTTTGCACTACTGTGCTCCCTTTGCAATGCCAATGTTTAATTAAATGTTTTGAGCACATAAATATGAGATGAGAATACTTACTTCTAATGATATAACAGCCAACATTCCGTGAGATCGGTCGTACAGTCAGACCCTGAACTAGTGTGAACGTTGTAACAATGCCCTATAGGCCTACAGACTTCACAAAATGACAAATATCCCAGCCGTCCAACAGATATAATTTTGTCGTTATTGTTGACGATGACAATAAATTGATCCTGCTATAATGTAATATTTTTAACACCAAATCATGAAGCAGTTGAGAAAGATGTTTGGAGATTTATGTCACAAACAAACTGTAATGCATGTAGGACCTAGATCTCTAATGCAAGTATCAGGTCTACTTGTTGTGTGGGTCTGGGAGCAGTGGGGTTAAAACACAGCATATCTGCATTATCATCACATTTTCAATATCTTCCCATTTAGAAAGTAAGGTCTTAACCCTTATGTCATTATGAGAAGTACTTGATCCTGTATCAATGATGTCTGTTTCCCACTGATTACATTGTGTTATGGATTAATAAAACTAAGTGATATTTGCACCTTACTCCCCCTCCTCCCGACTTCCACACTTCGACAATACATTGGTAGGCCTATATCTCTTGGATACATATACCAATCGGAATCATCTGGTTAAATTGTTAAATAGACAGGTCATTAGGATTTCAATTGATATTCCTGTGTGTTCTCTTTGTATGAACTACATTTAGGGAGATATAATTCAGACTGGAATGTTTTCCGAGCCTTTGTGTGAATGACGTTTCGCCTCCAATCTAATTTTCTTTTTAATAATCTTAATTCTGTATTCAATTTGTATCTTAAGTTGACTGCATTTTTGTATGTCATTTTGTATCAGTCTTGTGTAAATCAGTTTTTGTTTTGTTATGCCTTGTTTGTACAGAAAGGGCTAAACTTTGAAAACAAAACGAAATAAATAAATATATGAACGAATGAATGAATAAATGAATGAATGAATATATGAATAGATAGATAGATAGATAGATAAATCAATCAATCAATCAATCAAATAGATATTTTTCTCCCAATCGGCGTCAAAGCAGAGCATCTGTTTGCTGGCAAACAAAATTATTGAATGACTGGAAATAATACTGCTGCCATGATAGATCATCTCGGCCAACAGAAACTTCATAAGCATGCGATATACTAGTAAACACACACAAACATAGACACACACACACACACACACACACACACACAATTAATAAAACATATAAGGAACAATGCAATGGCAAGGTGGTGTTCATTTTGATGCATGTAACAACGGTGAAACATGAATCTCAGCATTTCTAAGAAATAATACAAACACAATCACAAATCAAAAGCACAGATATTACACTACAAACGCAACAAAGACTCAATTAAAATCTTCATACCTGTAACGTTCATACGTAATAAAGTAGAGAACTAAAGACAGATGATTAAACAAAGGTCATTGTGACGTCTACCACAATACGCAATCAATACGCAGCGTGTACACGCGTCTGACCCCGTTTTCAGTACGCGCTCCCCTTTGCGCGTAACAGCCATGAACATCTGATTTCTAACAATACACCCGATTGGTTGAAAGTTACTCTAATGCTTTTTGACTTCTTGTCATCTCTCCCGTGATTGGAGTTTTAGCTAGAGCGCTGTCAGACACCTGCGTGTCATGCATGACGCGTTGAACTCCTTGGAGACGTCCTTCCAGCTTGTGTCAACAAACGCCAGTGATAACTGAGCTTCTCGCTTGAGTACACTTATTCTCAGAAATTTCTCTTGAAATTTCCTCATTTCTTCTCAGAATCACGGTTATTTCACTAACAAATTTGCTTCAAGGTAAACATAATCCCTCTTTTCCACTTATATCATAACACAGATAGATTCCCTTCCGGAAATCTTGGATTCTGTCGGCATTTAAGAAAGCCAACACAGCTTTCAGTTTTCTCAAAGTCACCTCAAGGTCAAAATTAGCAATACCAAAGTATCGTGTAGGCCTATATTGGAAGGATGGTACAGTGGTAAAGTTGTTAGAAATGTGATAATCCCTTCTCCAATACCTCATATTATCTAGGAACCCTGAATACACTTAATCTCTCATACTTGTTTAAATCGCTTGATTTGTCTTTCAGAATGTTTGAATTTCTGCGAATCTTTTCTCTTTGGCTGATGAGTACATCACCATCTCAACCTCTCAGCCAAGAGATCATCAGAAAGGCGCGGACTCGAACATCGGTGAGTCGGCTTTACGTATGTTGCATGTATGACATGAAATGTTGCACGACGTAGCTAGACTGATCAGAAAAAGTGGTAATACCACGTACAATATACGCGCTATACATTAGTACATACAATCGACACTTTTTGTAGCTACTTGTATACCCGAAAATTTGGCGCCAAATGGTTGTTACATATTTTTTCGTCATTTTAAGAAACAGTAGATGTTCTCAGAGATATAGGGCCTAGCCGCGTAATTACTAGAATTTCGCCGAATATTTTTATTAATTTCCCTATCTATTAATTTATCTATCTATTTCATTTTTTTTTTTTTTTTTTTTTTTTGCTGGCAATCAAAAATACAGAGTAAATGTGATCGTTACAAATTGTCATTGCGGATAGCAAATAAATAAATTTATGCAGGAATTGGAGTTATAATTCAATAGTGTCATCATAGGCAAGTTTTACACATGATATTTCGTCGGGGAAGATACGGAATACTGTAGAAAAAAACAAACTACATAACGGAACAAGAAAACGGAGAGACGAGACCCTTACGTTTAATGCAATGAAAAGCTCATGAGTGACGCAAACCGGTGTCATTGGCCACCGGAAGTTTATGACAATGAAAGCAATCCCATAACATATTGAAATCAAAATATTTCACCATACCTATAATAGAACATGCAAGACCTCGTGATTCGCACACGAAGCCATGAGCGGATCAAGTCTGCCGGCTCCCCTCCGGGCCTCAACTTGTCTGGTGCTTTGCTCCTCCAGATCCTGCACCTCCAGCAGGAACAAAACAACACAGAGGATAACATTCGCGTAAGCATCTTTCCTTTGAGTTCATTGTATTTTTACTTATTTATTTATTTTTTTTTTTGGGGGGGGGGAGTCATTATATTGTTCGGTGGATATTAATTTAATGACCTCTAGTTGTAATGTGGGCACACCAGATTGAAATGTCAAAAAAAAAATCATGTTTCGCTCCTATAAATCACTTCTTTTCAATATTCTTTAAATTTCAGACTCTGACGAGTAGGATGGAGGAAAGTCGGCTAAGATATCATCAAATAGAGTCTGATTTAGAGGTAAGAGTTTTGACCATGCAAGATAAAATGCACAAAAACATTCATTCTTGTTCATATAAATGGTAGATTTCATTCATTGAAATAAAATTGACATGGAATTGGTTTTTTTTGTGGGTTTTTTTTTTGTGTGTGCAATAGATGTCGATCTCTAGAGAAAGCCAACTGTTCTGACTTTCTTCGATTACGTGAATGTTCCTTTTCTGTGAGAGTTATGGCATTAACGAGTTTCGGGGTTTAAAACAGAAATCCACTCATCAACAAATAAGTGTGCAGAAGTACATCGACAAAGAATGAAGGACAACTTAACGCAGAAAAAGCCAGATAAAGAATGCATGTCTGTCACTTTCACAGAACTTGGCCAGAACTCTAGACATAAAGGTAAGTAATGAGCGAATCGTCGAAGACATCGAGAAGGCGTGGTGGTCGCTGAAGGAGGAGAAGCAGGGGATGGAGAGGCAGTTGGAGAAGGAGCGTTTGAGAGCCCAGGAGGCAGAAGAGACTTTAAGTGTGAGTATTTAGTCAAAGGTTGGATCTATTCTCTCATTTGCAGTAATTCATCGCTCATAGCTTATTGCAAGTTAACAGAAATTTATGGCCAATGTCTAAATGGAATTTAGGATACACCAATATGTTTTGGTTGATGCACCGTTTTAGAATGTGAATTGAAATTTGCATCTTCATGTCACGGTAATTTTAGCAGATTTTTTGCCCTTTTATTCAATTGATGATAGGCCTATCTCAGGACACCAAAGCCTACCTTCTCAGATGTAGAGACTCAGACTCCTCAGTCTCAGCAGGAATCGAACACGAAATCTCCCCACCTCGCTACGAAGCAGGTCCAGACTGTCCACCTGTCAGGATCGCCGGAAGCGGCACGAGAATCCTCCTCCACTGTCAAGATTTCTAACCCTGGACAGTCACAGTCACTGGGAGGTACCAAAGTGGCTCAATCATCCGACAGACTAACCGCCAACAGTCCTCAACCAAGACGTCGTGCAGCCTCCCACCCCTTGGATCTTTCCCCACCAGCGAAAAATATTTCTGTAGCTGGCCTGGACGATCTGACCCCGTGGGATGTGTCAGGAAGTTGTCAGGAGATTGGCAAGGGTGCCTTTGGTGTGGTCTCACTCCATCGCCATGCCGCCACTGGTACACCTGTGGCCCTCAAAATCCTCACCCTTCCGTCTAGTACTGCCATCGATTATCAAAAGCGGATCGAGAAGAACTTCCAGAAAGAAATCGACATTCACATGGCCCTAGACGGACTGCAGTATTTCCCCAAGTTTTATGGCGCCTTCCGAATCTCCGGGGATAAGCTATCTATGGCTATGGAGTTTCTCGGCGATGCCAGTACTGGAAAGGCACATTCCATCGCCGACAAGTTCGATGGAAAAGGACCCGAACTTACATACGTTGCCTGGTATGACATCCTCATCGACGTAGTCTGTGGGCTGAAGGCTATGCACGAGATAGGCATTCTTAACAACGATTTAAAAGAGGACAATGTTCTGTTGGTTTTGAAGGACAGATGGTACGGTAAGTTGATTGACTTTGGAATGTCATCATTTGGACCCAGAAAGTTGAACATGAACGAGGAGGCCGTTATTGAGTACGAGCAGGGTGTGAATTACAGCCACTACGCACCCGAATGTGCCCTGAAAAACCAGCCAACATCACAGTTGAGCGACCTGTTCCAGCTGGGCAGATTGATCGGCTTCGTCGGCCAAGAAATCAAGATCGAAGGCTTACTCGATATGGGGAATTATGTCTGTTCCTGCGATGCCGACAAACGACCGCCTCTACACTCCTTTCTCGATGAACTTCGTATTCAGAGAGCTGCAGTGACAGCCGTGTAAATAGATCACTAGCGGAAGGTAAGTTTTATGGCACTCTGAGGGCTGACACGCATTTCATGACTTACAGAAGGTAAGTGTCTTTACGTTTGCAAATCTGAAAGCGCAAAATCATAGCTGGTGCATGATGCACGTCATACTGGCATATAAACTCTTTCAATGAGATATACGCGGTAACCGATGGGATATAGTGCAAGAAAGTACCGAAACTATGGAGTAAACTGGAAAAACAATGCTAGAATGTCAGAAAGGAACACAAATAAGATGTGAAATTTTATCTGGTTCCAACAACAACAGCAACAACAACAAGGAAACCATAAAGTGCTCCAATGCATTTTTCATTTGTCATATGCCACAACGCTTCTGAGAATTATGCATATAATATGAACTTCGTATTCAGAGGGCTGTAGTGACAGCCGTGTAAATAGATCACTATATAGCGGAAGGTAAGTTTTATGGCACTCTAATGGATGACAAGCATTTCATGTACGTGAGAAGGTAAGTGTCTTCACATTTGCAAATATTTGAAAAGCACAAAATCAAAGTTCAATAGACACTGATCGAAAGTGTAAAAAAAAAGATGTAAAATTTTAACTGGTTACAACATCGACAAGAAAACAAGAATACCATAAAGTACTCCATTGAATTTTTTCACTAGATTTTGTCATGATTCTGAGTATATTCAAGTCTCAGCAAATGATGCTCACACTGTTATTGCATGTTTATAAAACAATGGAGGAATTTTGCGAATCTGATGAAATTTCGATATGATAACTTCATGAAAATCTTGGCTCGGATGCAAACAATTATTATTAACCAATGTTTCAGCATTTCTTTTCAGGTTGGACTGGACTCTATGCTGTGAATGAAATTCATATAAAGAAAGGACATATTTTACGTCTTTTTTTTTTTCACAATCTTTCAAACAAATTATAGCCAGCCATCAAGAAAGTAAAACAACCTCTTCAGTTCTTGCTCATGATAAACTGTTGCGTATAGAAAAACAAACAAACAGGGAAATATGCAACTGAAGAACCATTCGCTTCTTTCTATAGAAATGTTATAAGATATATAACATTACAATGACAAATTGAGGCATAGTTTGTCCTCGGGTAATTGGAAAAGGACTGAGAATCTGAAAACATTAATGGGATTTCTGTTCAAACAATGTCAATTTGAAAATGCAAATGGACCAATAAGATGGTAGATTATAATCTCACGGTGATGGGAAAAAAATCTGGTTACTAAAGTCAGAGTTAATAAAATCTGTACAGTTTGTATATACGTTTTTCCAAAATTTATACCTGCTTCCCTGAGTGGTTCTTAGGTTTTCTACTTTGTCACAGTCGAGCCGATGTTGAGAAATGCTATGGAGAGACAAATTTCTTGAGAGTAAGGTATGATGAGGAAAACTGTTATCTTACCACAGCCGAACGATTGCTGAAAAGAGAAAGTTTGAGAAGTAGAGAAAAAATATAGAGGAGTTCGGACAATAACAGCCAAATGGTGTAGAGACAGTGTAAAGCAGTTAAAGGATAAAAGAGAGAGGATTAACGAATGTAAATGGAATTGAGAGAGGGAGAAGAGTGAAGTATAAGAGAGGAGGAGAGAGTCTCTAATACAGATAAACCAAATGCAGATCCACAAATATCAATGTACGGGTATACATGAGGGAATGTTACATACCACCACAGACACAGACATACATACACACACACACACACACACACACATATGAACGTCGTAATGTATTAATGTGTGTGTACGTATTGAATTTGTGTGTGACTGCTGTCTTGTGTGAACTACATATCAAGAGTCGTGCTTTCAACATTCAGTGTCACGCCTGCATATTACACGGATCTAATTAACAAAACGAATGTAGTACTAGAGGCATGGATCAAAGATTCAAATAAAGGAGAAAGTTGAATTCGTAGGTTTACCAACTGTTTCTTTCCTATCTTCATTCACTCAAAACAGTGATGACCTCCAACAAATTGTTCATAAACATAATGTAAAATATATGATATACACAAACACAAAATACAGCGGGTTTTTTTTTTTTTTTTTTTTTAAGGCTTTTGACAAGTACAGTGGACTCCCATTAAAGCGAAGTCCTCGGGACCGGCTGTTCTCTTAAATCGTTATATCGAAATTTTGTTATAACCGAACAAATAAACAAAAATACATAGAGTGCATAATGTTGCGGCCTCCATTTTTACTTCGTTGTAACCGGAATTTCGTTATAACCGTGTTCGTTATAACGGGAGTGTACTGTATCACTACAAATTTCAGTTCTCGTAGGATCTACAAGTTTGTACTGGTAAATGGGAAAATGTTCAGAAAGCTGGAGGAGCATCCCACAAAACAAAAAAAAAAAAAAAATCTTTGCACTACTGTGCTCTCTTTGCAATGCCAATGTTAATTAAATGTTTTGAGCACATGAATATGAGATGAGAATACTTACTTCTAATGATATAACAGCCAACATTCCGTGAGATCGGTCGTACAGTCAGACCCTGAACTAGTGTGAACGTTGTAACAATGCCCTATAGGCCTACAGACTTCACAAAATGACAAATATCCCAGCCGTCCAACAGATATAATTTTGTCGTTATTGTTGACGATGACAATAAATTGATCCTGCTATAATGTAATATTTTTAACACCAAATCATGAAGCAGTTGAGAAAGATGTTTGGAGATTTATGTCACAAACAAACTGTAATGCATGTAGGACCTGGATCTCTAATGCAAGTATCAGGTCTACTTGTTGAGTGGGTCTGGGAGCAGTGGGGTTAAAACACAGCATATCTGCATTATCATCACATTTTCAATATCTTCCCATTTAGAAAGTAAGGTCTTAACCCTTATGTCATTATGAGAAGTACTTGATCCTGTATCAATGATGTCTGTTTCCCACTGATTACATTGTGTTATGGATTAATAAAACTAAGTGATATTTGCACCTTACTCCCCCTCCTCCCGACTTCCACACTTCGACAATACATTGGTAGGCCTATATCTCTTGGATACATATACCAATCGGAATCATCTGGTTAAATTGTTAAATAGACAGGTCATTAGGATTTCAATTGATATTCCTGTGTGTTCTTCTCTTTGTATGAACTACATTTAGGGAGATATAATTCAGACTGGAATGTTTTCCGAGCCTTTGTGTGAATGACGTTTCGCCTCCAATCTAATTTTCTTTTTAATAATCTTAATTTTGTATTCAATTTGTATCTTAAGTTGACTGCATTTTTGTATGTCATTTTGCATCAGTCTTGTGTAAATCAGTTTTTGTTTTGTTATGCCTTGTTTGTACAGAAAGGGCTAAACTTTGAAAACAAAACGAAATAAATAAATATATGAACGAATGAATGAATAAATGAATGAATGAATATATAAATAGATAGATAGATAGATAAATCAATCAATCAATCAATCAATCAAATAGATATTTTTCTCCCAATCGGCGTCAAAGCAGAGCATCTGTTTGCTGGCAAACAAAATTATTGAATGACTGGAAATAATACTGCTGCCATGATAGATCATCTCGGCCTACAGAAACTTCATAAGCATGCGATATACTAGTAAACACACACAAACATAGACACACACACACACACACACATAATTCCTAAAACATATAAGGAACAATGCAATGGCAAGGTGGTGTTCATTTTGATGCATGTAACAACGGTGAAACATGAATCTCAGCATTTCTAAGAAATAATACAAACACAATCACAAATCAAAAGCACAGATATTACACTACAAACGCAACAAAGACTCAATTAAAATCTTCATACCTGTAACGTTCATACGTAATAAAGTAGAGAACTAAAGACAGATGATTAAACAAAGGTCATTGTGACGTGTACCACAATACGCAATCAATACGCAGCGTGTACACGCGTCTGACCCCGTTTTCAGTACGCGCTCCCCTTTGCGCGTAACAGCCATGAACATCTGATTTCTAACAATACACCCGATTGGTTGAAAGTTACTCTAATGCTTTTTGACTTCTTGTCATCTCTCCCGTGATTGGAGTTTTAGCTAGAGCGCTGTCAGACACCTGCGTGTCATGCATGACGCGTTGAACTCCTTGGAGACGTCCTTCCAGCTTGTGTCAACAAACGCCAGTGATAACTGAGCTTCTCGTTTGAGTACACTTATTCTCAGAAATTTCTCTTGAAATTTCCTCATTTCTTCTCAGAATCACGGTTATTTCACCAGCAAATTTGCTTCAAGGTAAACATAATCCCTCTTTTCCACTTATATCATAACACAGATAGATTCCCTTCCGGAAATCTTGGATTCTGTCGGCATTTAAGAAAGCCAACACAGCTTTCAGTTTTCTCAAAGTCACCTCAAGGTCAAAATTAGCAATACCAAAGTATCGTGTAGGCCTATATTGGAAGGATGGTACAGTGGTAAAGTTGTTAGAAATGTGATAATCCCTTCTCCAATACCTCATATTATCTAGGAACCCTGAATACACTTAATCTCTCATACTTGTTTAAATCGCTTGATTTGTCTTTCAGAATGTTTGAATTTCTGCGAATCTTTTCTCTTTGGCTGATGAGTACATCACCATCTCAACCTCTCAGCCAAGAGATCATCAGAAAGGCGCGGACTCGAACATCGGTGAGTCGGCTTTACGTATGTTGCATGTATGACATGAAATGTTGCACGACGTAGCTAGACTGATCAGAAAAAGTGGTAATACCACGTACAATATACGCGCTATACATTAGTACATACAATCGACACTTTTTGTAGCTACTTGTATACCCGAAAATTTGGCGCCAAATGGTTGTTACATATTTTTTCGTCATTTTAAGAAACAGTAGATGTTCTCAGAGATATAGGGCCTAGCCGCGTAATTACTAGAATTTCGCCGAATATTTTTATTAATTTCCCTATCTATTAATTTATCTATCTATTTCATTTTTTTTTTTTTTTTTTTTTTTGCTGGCAATCAAAAATACAGAGTAAATGTGATCGTTACAAATTGTCATTGCGGATAGCAAATAAATAAATTTATGCAGGAATTGGAGTTATAATTCAATAGTGTCATCATAGGCAAGTTTCACACATGATATTTCGTCGGGGAAGATACGGAATACTGTAGAAAAAAACAAACTACATAACGGAACAAGAAAACGGAGAGACGAGACCCTTACGTTTAATGCAATGAAAAGCTCATGAGTGACGCAAACCGGTGTCATTGGCCACCGGAAGTTTATGACAATGAAAGCAATCCCATAACATATTGAAATCAAAATATTTCACCATACCTATAATAGAACATGCAAGACCTCGTGATTCGCACACGAAGCCATGAGCGGATCAAGTCTGCCGGCTCCCCTCCGGGCCTCAACTTGTCTGGTGCTTTGCTCCTCCAGATCCTGCACCTCCAGCAGGAACAAAACAACACAGAGGATAACATTCGCGTAAGCATCTTTCCTTTGAGTTCATTGTATTTTTACTTATTTATTTATTTTTTTTTTTGGGGGGGGGGAGTCATTATATTGTTCGGTGGATATTAATTTAATGACCTCTAGTTGTAATGTGGGCACACCAGATTGAAATGTCAAAAAAAAAATCATGTTTCGCTCCTATAAATCACTTCTTTTCAATATTCTTTAAATTTCAGACTCTGACGAGTAGGATGGAGGAAAGTCGGCTAAGATATCATCAAATAGAGTCTGATTTAGAGGTAAGAGTTTTGACCATGCAAGATAAAATGCACAAAAACATTCATTCTTGTTCATATAAATGGTAGATTTCATTCATTGAAATAAAATTGACATGGAATTGGTTTTTTTTGTGGGTTTTTTTTTTGTGTGTGCAATAGATGTCGATCTCTAGAGAAAGCCAACTGTTCTGACTTTCTTCGATTACGTGAATGTTCCTTTTCTGTGAGAGTTATGGCATTAACGAGTTTCGGGGTTTAAAACAGAAATCCACTCATCAACAAATAAGTGTGCAGAAGTACATCGACAAAGAATGAAGGACAACTTAACGCAGAAAAAGCCAGATAAAGAATGCATGTCTGTCACTTTCACAGAACTTGGCCAGAACTCTAGACATAAAGGTAAGTAATGAGCGAATCGTCGAAGACATCGAGAGGGCGTGGTGGTCGCTGAAGGAGGAGAAGCAGGGGATGGAGAGGCAGTTGGAGAAGGAGCGTTTGAGAGCCCAGGAGGCAGAAGAGACTTTAAGTGTGAGTATTTAGTCAAAGGTTGGATCTATTCTCTCATTTGCAGTAATTCATCGCTCATAGCTTACTGCAAGTTAACAGAAATTTATGGCCAATGTCTAAATGGAATTTAGGATACACCAATATGTTTTGGTTGATGCACCGTTTTAGAATGTGAATTGAAATTTGCATCTTCATGTCACGGTAATTTTAGCAGATTTTTTGCCCTTTTATTCAATTGATGACAGGCCTATCTCAGGACACCAAAGCCTACCTTCTCAGATGTAGAGACTCAGACTCCTCAGTCTCAGCAGGAATCGAACACGAAATCTCCCCACCTCGCTACGAAGCAGGTCCAGACTGTCCACCTGTCAGGATCGCCGGAAGCGGCACGAGAATCCTCCTCCACTGTCAAGATTTCTAACCCTGGACAGTCACAGTCACTGGGAGGTACCAAAGTGGCTCAATCACCCGACAGACTAACCGCCAACAGTCCTCAACCAAGACGTCGTGCAGCCTCCCACCCCTTGGATCTTTCCCCACCAGCGAAAAATATTTCTGTAGCTGGCCTGGACGATCTGACCCCGTGGGATGTGTCAGGAAGTTGTCAGGAGATTGGCAAGGGTGCCTTTGGTGTGGTCTCACTCCATCGCCATGCCGCCACTGGTACACCTGTGGCCCTCAAAATCCTCACCCTTCCGTCTAGTACTGCCATCGATTATCAAAAGCGGATCGAGAAGAACTTCCAGAAAGAAATCGACATTCACATGGCCCTAGACGGACTGCAGTATTTCCCCAAGTTTTATGGCGCCTTCCGAATCTCCGGGGATAAGCTATCTATGGCTATGGAGTTTCTCGGCGATGCCAGTACTGGAAAGGCACATTCCATCGCCGACAATTTCGATGGAAAAGGACCCGAACTTACATACGTTGCCTGGTATGACATCCTCATCGACGTAGTCTGTGGGCTGAAGGCTATGCACGAGATAGGCATTCTTAACAACGATTTAAAAGAGGACAATGTTCTGTTGGTTTTGAAGGACAGATGGTACGGTAAGTTGATTGACTTTGGAATGTCATCATTTGGACCCAGAAAGTTGAACATGAACGAGGAGGCCGTTATTGAGTACGAGCAGGGTGTGAATTACAGCCACTACGCACCCGAATGTGCCCTGAAAAACCAGCCAACATCACAGTTGAGCGACCTGTTCCAGCTGGGCAGATTGATCGGCTTCGTAGGCCAAGAAATCAAGATCGAAGGCTTACTCGATATGGGGAATTATGTCTGTTCCTGCGATGCCGACAAACGACCGCCTCTACACTCCTTTCTCGATGAACTTCGTATTCAGAGAGCTGCAGTGACAGCCGTGTAAATAGATCACTAGCGGAAGGTAAGTTTTATGGCACTCTGAGGGCTGACACGCATTTCATGACTTACAGAAGGTAAGTGTCTTTACGTTTGCAAATCTGAAAGCGCAAAATCATAGCTGCTGCATGATGCACGTCATACTGGCATATAAACTCTTTCAATGAGATATACGCGGTAACCGATAGGATATAGTGCAAGAAAGTAACGAAACTAGGGAGTAAACTGGAAAAACAATGCTAGAATGTCAGAAAGGAACACAAACAAGATGTGAAATTTTATCTGGTTCCAACAACAACAGCAACAACAACAAGGAAACCATCAAGTGCTCCAATGCATTTTTCATTTGTCATATGCCACAACGCTTCTGAGAATTATGCATATAATATGAACTTCGTATTCAGAGGGCTGTAGTGACAGCCGTGTAAATAGATCACTATATAGCGGAAGGTAAGTTTTATGGCACTCTAATGGATGACAAGCATTTCATGTATGTGAGAAGGTAAGTGTCTTCACATTTGCAAATATTTGAAAAGCACAAAATCAAAGTTCAATAGACACTGATCGAAAGTGTAAAAAAAAAGATGTAAAATTTTAACTGGTTACAACATCGACAAGAAAACAAGAATACCATAAAGTACTCCATTGAATTTTTTCACTAGATTTTGTCATGATTCTGAGTATATTCAAGTCTCAGCAAATGATGCTCACACTGTTATTGCATGTTTATAAAACAATGGAGGAATTTTGCGGATCTGATGAAATTTCGATATGATAACTTCATGAAAATCTTGGCTCGGATGCAAACAATTATTATTAACCAATGTTTCAGCATTTCTTTTCAGGTTGGACCGGACTCTATGCTGTGAATGAAATTCATATAAAGAAAGGACATATTTTACGTCTTTTTTTTCACAATCTTTCAAACAAATTATAGCCAGCCATCAAGAAAGTAAAACAACCTCTTCAGTTCTTGCTCATGATAAACTGTTGCGTATAGAAAAACAAACAAACAGGGAAATATGCAACTGAAGAACCATTCGCTTCTTTCTATAGAAATGTTATAAGATATATAACATTACAATGACAAATTGAGGCATAGTTTGTCCTCGGGTAATTGGAAAAGGACTGAGAATCTGAAAACATTAATGGGATTTCTGTTCAAACAATGTCAATTTGAAAATGTAAATGGACCAATAAGATGGTAGATTATAATCTCACGGTGATGGGAAAAAAATCTGGTTACTAAAGTCAGAGTTAATAAAATCTGTACAGTTTGTATATACGTTTTTCCAAAATTTATACCTGCTTCCCTGAGTGGTTCTTAGGTTTTCTACTTTGTCACAGTCGAGCCGATGTTGAGAAATGCTATGGAGAGACAAATTTCTTGAGAGTAAGGTATGATGAGGAAAACTGTTATCTTACCACAGCCGAACGATTGCTGAAAAGAGAAAGTTTGAGAAGTAGAGAAAAAATATAGAGGAGTTCGGACAATAACAGCCAAATGGTGTAGAGACAGTGTAAAGCAGTTAAAGGATAAAAGAGGGAGGATTAACGAATGTAAATGGAATTGAGAGAGGGAGAAGAGTGAAGTATAAGAGAGGAGGAGAGAGTCTCTAATACAGATAAACCAAATGCAGATCCACAAATATCAATGTACGGGTATACATGAGGGAATGTTACATACCACCACAGACACAGACATACATACACACACACACACACACACATATGAACGTCGTAATGTATTAATGTGTGTGTACGTATTGAATTTGTGTGTGACTGCTGTCTTGTGTGAACTACATATCAAGAGTCGTGCTTTCAACATTCAGTGTCACGCCTGCATATTACACGGATCTAATTAACAAAACGAATGTAGTACTAGAGGCATGAATCAAAGATTCATATAAAGGAGAAAGTTGAATTCGTAGGTTTACCAACTGTTTCTTTCCTATCTTCATTCACTCAAACAGTGATGACCTCCAACAAATTGTTCATAAACATAATGTAAAATATATTATATACACAAACACAAAATACAGCGCTTTTTTTTTTTTTTTTTTTTTTAAGGCTTTTGACAAGTACAGTGGACTCCCATTAAAGCGAAGTCCTCGGGACCGGCTGTTCTCTTAAATCGTTATATCGAAATTTCGTTATAACCGAACAAATAAACAAAAATACATAGAGTGGATAATGTTGCGGCCTCCATTATTACTTCGTTGTAACCGGAATTTCGTTATAACCGTGTTCGTTATAACGGGAGTGTACTGTATCACTACAAATTTCAATTCTCGTAGGATCTACAAGTTTGTACTGGTAAATGGGAAAATGTTCAGAAAGCTGGAGGAGCATCCCACAAAACAAAAACAAAAAAAAAAATCTTTGCACTACTGTGCTCCCTTTGCAATGCCAATGTTAATTAAATGTTTTGAGCACATAAATATGAGATGAGAATACTTACTTCTAATGATATAACAGCCAACATTCCGTGAGATCGGTCGTACAGTCAGACCCTGAACTAGTGTGAACGTTGTAACAATGCCCTATAGGCCTACAGACTTCACAAAATGACAAATATCCCAGCCGTCCAACAGATATAATTTTGTCGTTATTGTTGACGATGACAATAAATTGATCCTGCTATAATGTAATATTTTTAACACCAAATCATGAAGCAGTTGAGAAAGATGTTTGGAGATTTATGTCACAAACAAACTGTAATGCATGTAGGACCTAGATCTCTAATGCAAGTATCAGGTCTACTTGTTGTGTGGGTCTGGGAGCAGTGGGGTTAAAACACAGCATATCTGCATTATCATCACATTTTCAATATCTTCCCATTTAGAAAGTAAGGTCTTAACCCTTATGTCATTATGAGAAGTACTTGATCCTGTATCAATGATGTCTGTTTCCCACTGATTACATTGTGTTATGGATTAATAAAACTAAGTGATATTTGCACCTTACTCCCCCTCCTCCCGACTTCCACACTTCGACAATACATTGGTAGGCCTATATCTCTTGGATACATATACCAATCGGAATCATCTGGTTAAATTGTTAAATAGACAGGTCATTAGGATTTCAATTGATATTCCTGTGTGTTCTCTTTGTATGAACTACATTTAGGGAGATATAATTCAGACTGGAATGTTTTCCGAGCCTTTGTGTGAATGACGTTTCGCCTCCAATCTAATTTTCTTTTTAATAATCTTAATTCTGTATTCAATTTGTATCTTAAGTTGACTGCATTTTTGTATGTCATTTTGTATCAGTCTTGTGTAAATCAGTTTTTGTTTTGTTATGCCTTGTTTGTACAGAAAGGGCTAAACTTTGAAAACAAAACGAAATAAATAAATATATGAACGAATGAATGAATAAATGAATGAATGAATATATGAATAGATAGATAGATAGATAGATAAATCAATCAATCAATCAATCAAATAGATATTTTTCTCCCAATCGGCGTCAAAGCAGAGCATCTGTTTGCTGGCAAACAAAATTATTGAATGACTGGAAATAATACTGCTGCCATGATAGATCATCTCGGCCAACAGAAACTTCATAAGCATGCGATATACTAGTAAACACACACAAACATAGACACACACACACACACACACACACACACAATTAATAAAACATATAAGGAACAATGCAATGGCAAGGTGGTGTTCATTTTGATGCATGTAACAACGGTGAAACATGAATCTCAGCATTTCTAAGAAATAATACAAACACAATCACAAATCAAAAGCACAGATATTACACTACAAACGCAACAAAGACTCAATTAAAATCTTCATACCTGTAACGTTCATACGTAATAAAGTAGAGAACTAAAGACAGATGATTAAACAAAGGTCATTGTGACGTCTACCACAATACGCAATCAATACGCAGCGTGTACACGCGTCTGACCCCGTTTTCAGTACGCGCTCCCCTTTGCGCGTAACAGCCATGAACATCTGATTTCTAACAATACACCCGATTGGTTGAAAGTTACTCTAATGCTTTTTGACTTCTTGTCATCTCTCCCGTGATTGGAGTTTTAGCTAGAGCGCTGTCAGACACCTGCGTGTCATGCATGACGCGTTGAACTCCTTGGAGACGTCCTTCCAGCTTGTGTCAACAAACGCCAGTGATAACTGAGCTTCTCGCTTGAGTACACTTATTCTCAGAAATTTCTCTTGAAATTTCCTCATTTCTTCTCAGAATCACGGTTATTTCACTAACAAATTTGCTTCAAGGTAAACATAATCCCTCTTTTCCACTTATATCATAACACAGATAGATTCCCTTCCGGAAATCTTGGATTCTGTCGGCATTTAAGAAAGCCAACACAGCTTTCAGTTTTCTCAAAGTCACCTCAAGGTCAAAATTAGCAATACCAAAGTATCGTGTAGGCCTATATTGGAAGGATGGTACAGTGGTAAAGTTGTTAGAAATGTGATAATCCCTTCTCCAATACCTCATATTATCTAGGAACCCTGAATACACTTAATCTCTCATACTTGTTTAAATCGCTTGATTTGTCTTTCAGAATGTTTGAATTTCTGCGAATCTTTTCTCTTTGGCTGATGAGTACATCACCATCTCAACCTCTCAGCCAAGAGATCATCAGAAAGGCGCGGACTCGAACATCGGTGAGTCGGCTTTACGTATGTTGCATGTATGACATGAAATGTTGCACGACGTAGCTAGACTGATCAGAAAAAGTGGTAATACCACGTACAATATACGCGCTATACATTAGTACATACAATCGACACTTTTTGTAGCTACTTGTATACCCGAAAATTTGGCGCCAAATGGTTGTTACATATTTTTTCGTCATTTTAAGAAACAGTAGATGTTCTCAGAGATATAGGGCCTAGCCGCGTAATTACTAGAATTTCGCCGAATATTTTTATTAATTTCCCTATCTATTAATTTATCTATCTATTTCATTTTTTTTTTTTTTTTTTTTTTTGCTGGCAATCAAAAATACAGAGTAAATGTGATCGTTACAAATTGTCATTGCGGATAGCAAATAAATAAATTTATGCAGGAATTGGAGTTATAATTCATTAGTGTCATCATAGGCAAGTTTTACACATGATATTTCGTCGGGGAAGATACGGAATACTGTAGAAAAAAACAAACTACATAACGGAACAAGAAAACGGAGAGACGAGACCCTTACGTTTAATGCAATGAAAAGCTCATGAGTGACGCAAACCGGTGTCATTGGCCACCGGAAGTTTATGACAATGAAAGCAATCCCATAACATATTGAAATCAAAATATTTCACCATACCTATAATAGAACATGCAAGACCTCGTGATTCGCACACGAAGCCATGAGCGGATCAAGTCTGCCGGTTCCCCTCCGGGCCTCAACTTGTCTGGTGCTTTGCTCCTCCAGATCCTGCACCTCCAGCAGGAACAAAACAACACAGAGGATAACATTCGCGTAAGCATCTTTCCTTTGAGTTCATTGTATTTTTACTTATTAGGTGATACGCTATCAGCGTATCACCTATTGTAATTGTCAAAATTTCTCTTTTTAGGTGATACGCTATCAGCGTATCACCTATTGTGATTGTCAAAATTTCTCTTTTTTTTTATTCTTCTTTCTTTCTGCCACATTTTGTGTCGTCAATATCTCAATAATGACATTACGGAATGACATGACATTTTCAGTCAACATGTCTCATGACAAAATCTAGCCACAATAAGGTTTTCATGACAGTAACATATCTATGACGTCATCTAGGCGCCATTTTGTGATTTTCGGACCTTGTCACGTGATCGATCATAACTTCATAACTAGATGTCATTTCTGTATCATTTTCGGCGGACATGAAGTTCAGGTCACGCTCTATCTTACTTTCTAACGTTAGTTACACAGGTCATCATTACGCGCGCGTAAGCGCGCGTCAAAATTTTAAAAGGCTCAAAACGACTTCCCAATGGGAAATCTCGAAGTTTCAGACAATTTTAAGCGTTTCAAACATTTTCTCGCGTGCGCGTCCGTCCGCGCAATTTCGCGCGCAGAGCCCGTAAGCAACATGAAAATGCATTTTTTTTGACTGATTTGGATTCCTTATACTCTGAGTAACAATATCCATTGATTTCCGATCGATTTCGACCTATAACAAAGGAATGCACTGGCGTCAAAGTTGAAATTCCGCGTGCGCGTCTTTCCGCAAATATAGTGAAAAAACATGTCTTTGTTTATTTCGCCATAGCTCTTTAAATCGTCCGTTGACCCCATATTTCTATTGCATATTACAAAAGTATATGAATTGTAAATAACATTCCAAGTATCAATATTGCCAGGAACACGCGATGACGTCATCATATCGTCATTTTAAATAAAAAAAGTGGAATTGATTTTTTTGATTTACTGTTTCAGACATTCATTAGCTCGTATCTCTGTTGTTTAAAGTTCACATAAGAAGCCGATCGCCAAAAACTGGACTGTTTGTGTTTTTGAAAGGCTTATTAACCATACTTTCCTATCTCACATCTTTCAAACCCCTAAAAAGGTTGGTTTTTGAGGAATATGCGTTCAAATTTCGTCAAAATATCGAAGCCTTATTCCCCGTTGAGTCAAGACCCCTAGATTATGATGTCACGTAAGGGTATTCCCTCTTATGTCCACGCAAATGCAGTGCTGTCAAAGCTTTAAAATTGCGTCATATCGCTCTCTTATGATGGATTTTATGTTCTAATTTGTTTAAGAATTATTAGAAAAAAATGTTCTAGTGAACGATTTTTTGATACATCACATAATATTCAGAAAATTTAGAATTTTGAGAGGACTTTTTTAGTTTTATTTTGGTTGGAAAAATAACGTCCCGCGTAAAAGATTAATCCGCGAGTGATGCGACTCTGTACGTGCCAGCGCGCGGTACGGTGCGGACGGTACGAGAGGGGAGCCCTCGGCCGAGGCTCCGCTGCTCAGGCGGCCACGGCCATGCACGGCGACTCGCTCTAGCTAGCTATAGGCTAGAAGCAAAACGGCAAAATGACCTACTGTAAACGTCAATATTTTCGCGCGATTAATTTTTCGCGCTGAGCGGCTCGAAAACGTATTCGCGGGTTCTTAAATTCGCGCTCCGCAGCAGGTTACTTTACTGTAGTACACATTCACTGCTTTCATCCAAAGCCTCTGCTACATAGCTTGCTATGCCAGTGTACGACAAGCGACGTAGCGAGCGGCTCGACTGCGAGTACAAGCACTCAAATACGTAGTACAGCTGTGACTGTAGTACCGTAGTCACGGGGGAATGTAGCATCGGTGCGGGAAGCGCGCGGTGCACACTGCATGCTACAGTACACAGCAATCAATCGTCTCTTTGCACAGTACTAGTAGCGTAAACATGCCTGTACATTGTATAGTAAGGGTACTAGGTCTCGCGAAGGGACCTAATGATCGCGCATAGCGTAACTGCGTATAGCAAGCGATATTACGCGTAGGACTAAGCGCAAAATTTGCCGATACGCCCATGGAATAAACATACCTGACTTACCGCTCAACATGAGAAGGAAGCAGGTAAGAAATTTTGATTTCCAACAAATTTTCCACTAAATTTCCAATTTTTTACCTTGTACAAACCTACCTTCCCTTAAAATCTGTTCTAAGGATGTTGTAGCCTAGTCGTGTCGTCTCGCTTGTCTCGTTCGTAGTCGATAGAATTCGTAATTTGTTCGATCAATCGTTTACCACGTGACGTCATCATACATAAGAACAATGTATGCTGCCAGCTACGCTGAAATACTGTTAATAAATGTTGTTTTAAGTCAAATTTTAACACAACGATTATAATATTACAAAGGAATAAATATTTCAGTCTATCGAAGTTGAAGTGTGATTTCAATTTGAATTTGCTTGTGATTTCTTGCGCTAACTTGTGATATATTTGTGACAGGGGAGGGCCATAATGATACTGAAGAAAACAAATTAGATGAGAGTGTGACAAATGTGTTACGAACATTTTTTTTTTTTTTGAGATGGTGACGAATGGGTAAGCACACACACAAACACACACACACACACGCAAAACATATGTTCATATTTTACTTTTTTCAATTTTATATTACGTATATATTATTGGTTAAAGTGATTAGAAATATTGTAAGAAAACTTTAAAAATGAAAATCATTAACGATTATGAAAATATCGATGATAAAAATAATGATAATAAGAATGATAAAATGATGATGGTGGTGGAAGTGATAGTAATAATAATGAAAATGATAATGATGATGATTATGATGATCGATGATGGTGGTGGTGATAATAGTAATAATGATAATAATAATAATAATAATAATAATAATAATAACAATAATAATAACAATAATAATAATAACACATATAATGATAATAACAATAATATACACAAGTTAGGTAAAACTGCTGTTGCTTAACAGGGACAAATTTAATATCAAGTGAAAAAATTTAATATTCTACGAAAGCCGGAGCACGTTACAGCCGCAGAGGGGCAGACACTTTCACGCATGAAACTACAGAGGGCAGCTGCGCGATCTTTACATACCCCTAGAAATTGAACGCATAAAAAAAAGTCCGACACACAAACGGCGACAGCGCACTACTCCGTCATCGTATCATCACGAGATTCTGGGAGGTGATTTTTCTGCATTTTCGTGATATTCATTGAGAAATTCAGGTACGATTATGGAATAACTTCTATTATAAGAGCATTTCAAATTTTCGTGCGCGATATCTAGACCCCTCAACCATACTACGTAGCAGTGTCTGTAATGATGGGAAATCAGTTTATTTATAGTTTTTTATACCATAACATTGGTAAGTTTGACATATTCCTCAATAATTTTTACAGATGGGGACACAGGTTTTAAAGTCTTTAATTTATTAAGACTTTAGATCTAACAAGTAACAAGCTAACCCTGTCTTATTTACTGATCCAAACTGAATCAGTAATAATAGCATAGGGCCTACAGCCTTTTTACAGGGACTCCTATCTGTCTAGTGTCTGTGGTCAGGGGCTGACCGTTTAGCCTTAGGGCCGTGCCGTAGGCCCGTACATTAAGACTGTTTGATGAAAAGCTAAATCTGGACAAAAAATGAGCTGAATTGTTAGTTAGAAAATAGTCTAGTCTCTAGACTAGAGGCTTTAGGAGTTAGTAGTTTCCTCACATCGCCCGCAGTGAAAACTGCACTAACTCCGAGACGTGATGCAGCAGCTGCTCAGCTCAAGACATGTTTCGAACTTACCAATTGTTATTCAAAAGCCGGGTAATCATGTAGAAATGCACACCTACCGTTCGCTTCGCCGTTTGTCTATCAAATTTTGTGCAGCTATTGGAGATGCTAAATTGAACCATATCCGAGATTTTCATGGAATTAGAAAGCCAAAAGGGAAGAAAAATGAGAAATCGGAGCTGAAAAGTACGGTTGTTGCGAACATAATCTCCGACGTAGTAAGTAGTGTATTGATTTCACAGAGAACGATGTCAACGATTATAATCGATTCTGGTAGTCTCTAATTAGCCGTTAACTAGATTCTATTCACAATATCGAACGCGATTCGTGCAATATGTGTAGGGCCTACTTTATTTTTCGTATTTTTTTTTCTCATTGTTTCCATTGCCACAATCTTCACGATCTTATCACTATTACTAATACTATTCAAATTATTGATACAGATTATTCATATCAGGATTTGGACGTCCTTTCTTTAAAGATTGTGGCAAGTATTGATTTCATCTTGGCAAAAGTTGATAATTTTATAATTTGAATAGTGTTGAAGGGAATAGAATGAAGTTGAAGGAAAAGTGGAAGAAAAAGGTAAGGCTATTAGAAGGAGGGAGAGAGAGAGTAAGAGAGAGAAAAGAAGATGAGAAGGAAGTTGAATTCAAAGGGGATTTGTTTCTAGTAGTCTACATATAGGCCTAATAATAATAAATTAATGAGAATAGTGTTAGAAAAAGTGTACAATCATGTAGTAATATAGTGGACTTCTTAGTTATAAAGTGCTCATTTCACCTAAAAAGATACTCATGGCGCTGTGGAAACAGAATATTGAAATTGACATGGCGATATGTTTTTAATCTATAAGTTCGAATTATAGTACATTGTAAAAATAATTGTTTTCATGATAGTATTAATTTTTCCATTTCATTTTTTAATTATGTATACAAGAACTGCAACCCCAATATTTGCTTTTGTTTTGTAGTAAAGGTCCATTTTATTGTGCAATATTAATGATGGATATCATTTTCTTTTTTTTTCATATATCTTTTACTGTTTTGTACACATATTATCCTTCCATCATTTAGTCAGCAAAAAATGGTGATAGATATACAGTCATATGCACACACAGGAGAAAATTAACTAAAACTGATAAAAAACAGACGCATCAAGATCACTTTCTTTCTTCCACTTTTTACTGTCAAGCCGACGTAATTTTTGTGGTTAAACACCAAACAAGCGGCTGTATCACAGACTACAACGATCGATTATCATCGTTTATCGCTCTTCCACATAATCGATCATTCATCATGCTACGCTGACACAGCCGTCAATCGGCGTACTTTTGAGTCAAAATTAGCTACTTTTCTTCTGTAATTGGCTATGAAATTTCATGAAACCGTCAGATATGGTCCATCTTGACATTTCTGATAGCCACAAGAAGTTTTCATTGACAAATTAAGCAAGGAAATGGTAGGTGTGCATGGTGTGCATTTCTACATAAAATCGAGACGAGGAGCATCCCCGTCGTTTGCCATTCCATCTCCATCGAAAGGCAGCGGCTCATGACAATAGGGTTGCGGCACCCGTGGCCCTGCCGCTGCTTCCCCGGCTGGATTGACGTCGACAGCACCTTGCTCTCCCACTTCTCCATCGTCCTCTCCCCAGCTTACATCTTCCCAACTTCCATCGTCCTCGTCTGTATTCTCGTCCCCTTCTCTGCTTTTGTCGCTTCCTTCCTCTTCACTAACGTACTCCTCAAAGTCCATAAAAAGATCACTCTGATCTAACTCACTGTTCTCGGCCATTTTCGGAAGGAGTGAAAGCTCAAAATTGATCGACGCGAAATTTCGAAACGAACCGCTATGAAAAAGTTACGATGATACAAATGTGAACCGCACGTACGTACGTACAATGCATACGATACGAGCTGCGAGGTGATACGTCATACCGACCGACGGCCGACCGGATCTACTTTCGCACCAAAACTATGAGGAGAAAATTGTGATAATTGTGTGAAATTTGGGCTTGTTGCAGATCATAGTAATACAAAATAATTGTTTGAGAAGAAGCAGTTCATGATAATACTATTAAGTGTAGACAAACAGTAAAGAGTTGGTGTCAAAAGTATAAATAGCAGAGATTTCAGACTTTGAAAAAAATTGACAGAAATTCTTTCCCGATGCCAAATGCTTTTCTACAGAGCATCCGGGGCCCGTGGCTCTAACTACCCTGGCGTGACGTCACAACTTTTGGAGTCCCGTACTGTGGCTGGTTTTCGAGGGGGAGGGAGGGGGATGTTTGGGACTTGCAAATAGCGGATATCTAGATGCTTGCGGGGATTTGAGCCAAACTTTTTGCATTATTGGTCAATTACCAACATATATTTCATCTACAAACGAATTTTACGAACATTTATTCCCTTCAAATTTGTTCTTTAAGCTCAATATTATCCCAAATTCAGATATGTTGTACTTTGAACATTTGCCTCTCAAGTCCATGTGATGGTTTTGAAATATGATGACGTCATCATACTAGAAATTGTAATTAAATGTAAAGACTCAAAATCAGACAAGTTTACGTGTTATGTCTATGGGAGGTGATTTTTTTTTCAAACCATGCATTGACTTGACAACGTTTAAGCACCTTTACCTCATCTGTTTTTGCTCCATTTCCTCTGAAACATACGTATGTTGTAGCTGAGACAATAAGCTTTAGTAATCGTGCATTTTATGTTTTCAAATCTCCTCATTAGGTTGATAATTTTGTAGTTTAAAACTGAAAATGAGAATGCAATATGTACAGAACGATTCCCAATTTTTCTTTGCAACTGTATATTGATCGAATCCACGCTGCCACTTGTGAGAAGTTAAATAGCGCCATCACAAGTCAACTAGTCACGATAGTATTATTATATATTTAAGTTTCGCATTCACTCTTCAGGACATCCGTGTGGCGTAATCGCTTAGCGCTGGGTGTTCATAACGCCATACCGGAAGGTGAGAAGTTCGACTCCCGCAGGACTTTTCCCGTTCTTTTTGTTTTTCTTTTCTTTTTTTTTCGGCAGGTCAGCTTTACTCCGATGTCATTTATCATATTATTTTATCAAGTGTACGTAACCCGTGAACACGGCTGCTCTATTTCCCTTGTTTTGTATTGGAGTTTGGAGATTGGGTTTGCTTCATTAATTTTGTCACACTTAATGTTGTAAATTGCCCCTTGTTACAGTGTCCCGCTTGCCACCTTTCGTTTGCTCTTTCCTTTTCTCTTCATTGGTTATTGTTATACTGTAACAGGATAGGTAGGAACATGTACGTTTGAATAACTTGCAGGAATGGGAGCTGAATTGATTACTCTAGTCCAGGTGTATGGCGTCTCGCTCATCTCTTTGAAATTCCAGGTTGTTATTGTTTGACCCAATAACGGAGATGTAGACAGGTTTTATGTTGCTATAGAGGTATCTTGTGCCACATGAATTGAAGGCATCACTGTATAGTAGTAGTAATGAACTTTTTCATGTTGTAAATGATATAAAGATATGAATTTCACATCCAGTCTTCGGGACAGCCGTGTGGCTTTATAGTCGCTTAGCGCGCTGCATGGTCATTATGCACTACCTTAGGACGAAATGTTCGAGACCCGCAGGACGCTATTATTTTTTTCTCTCTCTCTTTCTTTGTTTTTTTTTTTTTTTGGCAGTTCAGCTTCATTCCGATGTCATTACCCCACGACACACAGTCACTCAAGTTCCCTTTTTTTTTTGTCGGAGGCTGGAGGTTGGATTTGCTTCATTTATCATACGTAATGTTGTAAATTGCCCTTGGTATACAGTGCCCCGCTTGCCACCTTTCGTTTTCTCTTTCCTTTTCTCTACGTTTGTTCCTGTTACACTGCACAAGACAGGTCGGGAAATAATTTACATAATTCAACTGGAGCAGGAATGGCAACTGAATAAATTAACTCTAGGCCAGGTGTATGGCGTCTAGCTCATCTCTTTGAAATTCCAGATTGTTATTGTTTGACCCAATAGCGGAATTGTAGACAGGTTTTATGTTGCTATAGAGGTATCTTGTGCCACATGAGTAGAAGGCATCACTGTTTAGTAGTAGTAATGAACTTTTTCATGTCCCTCCATGTCAGTTATAGGGGCTATAGGGGTTGTGTGTCTATCTGCCAAAGAAAAGGAAAACTTATTTTCGTCATGGCTGTTTCTCTATACGTAGCCGTAGGTGATGAGTGTTGTTGGTATCTGAGCAGTAAATAACGCAACATCAGGCTGAAATCCCCCTTAGTTATACGCGCTAAGCGTTCAATTGATATTTATCATCTTGATTTATGTAGTCAATCGCTGCTAATGGACGGTTACAGAATTATGTTATGACACCTTTCACTGAAAGTTTGTAAAGCAAAGTTTGTGGACAAGGCAAGCAATTGTACATGAATAATACCATTGATTTCAGAGGGAAATTATGGTATACCTAAATGTAAGGGTATCATTGCTTTGAAATTGCTGAGACAATATTATCTTGGCACGAGGGCTTCCACTTCTAATAACAGATCCCTTTGAAGATGTGTCAGTCACGGGTGATCGTCATGATTCACCTTTCACGTAGAAGGTATACGTTCCACACTCTTAGTTCGAGAAGACTTACCATCATACTTCAAATTGTGATTAAAGGTAAAGACTCAAAATCAGACAAGTTGACGTGTTATGTCTATGGAAGGTGATTTTTTTTTAACCATGCATTGACTTGACAACGTTTAAGCACCTTTATCTCAACTGATTTTGCTCCATTTCCTCTGAAACTTAAGTATGTGGTAGCTCAGACAATAAGCTGCAGTAATCATGCATTTTATTTTTTCAAATCTCCTCATCAGGTTGATAATTTTGCAGCTAAAAACTGAAAATGAGAATGGAATGTGGACAAAACGATTCCTGAATCATCTTTCACGTATAAGCTTACGTTCCTCATATTTTCTCGTCAAGACGTACTGTCATGGCCGAGAGGATAAAGGCGACGTCACAAGAGACGTGAGGTTGCACACGTACGGGTTCGAACCCCATAAGAGCACGAAACAAAATACTTATATCTTTTGCTTTTTTCCTTTTATGGAGTATTCACCTTCGTCCATGTAGAAATCACGTTTTCATGTAAACGTACACACACACACACACACACACACACACACACACAATATCCCTTTGTTTTTTGTTGGAGACCACATTGCTTTGACAGGCAACTTGGACTTGAAATTACAAATGTTAAAGTGAAGATGACTTTTAAAAGACCGCATGGCCATGTTTGATTTTTTTTTACAATATAAAGACCTATTGGTAAATATTCATTCACATATCCTTTCCAATCAACTTACTTGGACACGCCGACACCACTACACGAAATTTTCAATTAGTTGCATGACAGAAACAATTTCATCTGAATTATGTAGGACTGTATAAAGAATTGGACTTCACGAACATTTCTCAATATTACTTCAAGTCGCTACTTTACATTATTTTCATTGTCGATCACTGAAAATGAGAATGAAATCTGGTTGAAACGATTCAAGATTTATCTTTGTAACTGTATATTGATCGAATCCACACAGCCACTCGTGGGAAGTTGAATAGCGCTATCAGTCACTTGACGTATATAGCCAAAAAACTGAATATAAATGTATAGCATACATAGATATATTTAAGTTTCGCACAAGATCTTCGGATCTTCCATGTGGCAGAATTGCTTAGCACGCTGCGTGTTTATAATGCCCGACCGGAAGGAGAGAAGTTAATCGAGTCCCGCAGGACTTTTTCCTTTTATTTCTTTTTTCTTTCTTTTTTTCTGCAGTTCAGCTTCACTCTGATGTCATGAACACAGCTACTCTATTTCCCTTGTTTTGTATTGGAGTTTGGAGGTTGGGTTTGCTTCTTTAATTTTGTCACACGTAATGTTGTAAATTGCCCCTTGAATTAAAACAGTACCCCGCTTGCCACCATTCGTTTTCTCTTTCCTTTTCTCTTCATTTGTTCTTGTTATACTGTAGCAGGATGTTTAGGAACGTGTACGTTTATATAATTAACAGGAATGGGAACTGAATTAATTAACTCTAGTCCAGGTGCATGGCGTCTCGCTTATCTCTTTGGAATTCCAGGTTGTTATTGTTTGACCAAATGACGGAGTTAAAGACAGGCAGGGAAGGAAGTGACGTGATATTGCTTCATAATGAGGAATTTCGGGCAACACCTTTCCAAGTGTAGTGATTATGACGGCGTTCTCTGTCGTTTATTTTCGTCATGGTTGTTTCACTAGTTCAGCCATAGGTGACATATGTTGTTGGCATCTGGGAGAATAGAACAGATCTGTACCAAACTGGAATAGCCCTATAAGCAATGTGGTAAGCGTTCAATTTTTTTGCATTATCTTTCTTCTTTAAAGTCAGTCATTACTGATCGAAACACACAATATAATATGACACGTTCTACTGATAGTTTAGGAAAAGGGAGTTACTGCACGATGCAATGATAAATGTGCTACCATTGATTTTAGAGACGTCATTGTGGTGTGGTACTGGTGATGGTAAGGGAACCATAGATTGCTTTTAAAGTAATGAGACAATCATTGGACCTTTGCATCAAGACCGTATTCCCATCTAGAATATAATGCATGTTCGTGCGGCGTTTTTTTTTTAATCCTGACGTGGGCATTTTCTTTTTCTTGTTTTTAATTCAAGAATGTTATATCTAAATTTGTTTCTTTCCCCTAACATTTTTTTTTTTGTTGAATATAAAGTTGGACGTTCCGTGACCGAGTAGAAAAGCAGCGATTTAGTTACAGTTTCAATGCATCTTGTTTACCATCTTCTCTTACATTAAATTGATGGTTTTTATATTTGACATGGTCTGTCTATTTGCCAGTTTATGCTCATAAAACACTGCTATAACAACTAATACATTTGCTTCACTTGTCACACGCAATGATATGGATTGCAGTTGTGCATGCAGTTTTCCTTTTGCCACCTCTCGTTTTTCTCTCCCCCTTTCCCTCACTTTGGTTTTGTTATACTGCAGATGGGAATGATTACAATAACATAACCCAACTTGAGGTAGGAATGAGAACTGAATAAATTAACTCTAGGCCAGGTGTATATAGCGTCTCCCTCATATCTTTCAAATTTCAGGTTGTCATTGTTCGACCAACGGAGTTGAAGACAGGCTTTATGTTGCTATAGAGGTATCTCGCGCCACATGAATGGAATGCATACGCTGTTTAGTATTAGTAATGAACTTTTTCATGTCCATCCCTGCCAATAAAAGTGTGTTTGACGAGGTTCTGTGTCATTCTGCCTACGAGAAAACAAAGTTTTATTTTCGCCATGGCTGTTTCGCTATGCGTAGCCGTGGGTAATGGATGTTGTTGGCATGTGGGCAGTAAAGAACCGAGTATCATGGTATAATACCCCCCCCCCCCCCCCCCGTTAGGTTCTAAGCGTTCAATACGGTGATATATCTTTCTTCTTTATTATATCAATCACTGCTGATGGAATTACAGAATTATGTTATGACACGTTTCACTGAAAGCTTAAAAAACAAAGTTTATGCACGATACAAGTAATGGTGCATGAGTCCTATAGACCATTGATTTTAGGTGAGAAATTATGATATGCCTATAGTAGGGGTGTCATTGATTAGGAATTAATGAAACGATTAAGCACTCCTTCCACTTCTAACTGTCCCCTTTGAATGTGTGTCGATCACGTGAGATCGTCATAAATTATCATTCACGTATAAGCTTACGTTCAAAGTGTACTCTTAGTTAGAGGAGACCTATAGTTACATGGTTAAAGGCGATGTCTCTTTCGCTGGAGCCGTACGTTTGGCCCATTTTTCTTTTGCCCTTTTCTCTTTAATTGAGGTATCACTTTCGTCCAGGATAAATCACATTCTCATGTAAACAGACTCCCTTGCTCTATATCCCTTGTTTTGTATCGGAGGCTTCATTGGTTTTAATGCTGGTAAATCTCACAGGCTTGTATATAGCTGTAAGAGATCTCTGAACTGAGCATTGTAATAGCAAGATTAGAGGGAGTCATATTGGTTATGTAAATAATGGTCAAAGGTCATGTTTTAAAAGGCCACTGTTAATGCCAGGATGGTTATAAACACTTAATTGTCATATTTCATTTGTACGTGCCGAGGATCGCTTGGACCCCGTTTAGAGTGCGAGGCTCGGCCGCGGCTCGGCCGCGGCTCGACCGCGCCGAGCCCACCTTCATTTCGGTGTAAACGCGCAAAAGGCCAAATGCGGGGCCAAAATTGGCCTCGCATTATGCCACGCTCTGGAGGTGGTCTCGGCCGCGGTCGAGCCGCGGTCGCGCCCGGCCTTTTTCTCAGTGTAAGCGCAAAGTGGGCTAAATGCGCGGCCAATTTTAGTCTGGCTTCCAAACCCTCGCCTGTACTATTTCGCTATTCAGGATATTAACCACTTTAACGTCGAAAACTAGGATAGTTTAAGGTGGTTTTGTCCTGCAAAGGATTTTCTCCTTCGGCAAAGGCCTTTGCCCGAACGGCGACTTCGTCGCCATGGAATTCAGTTGGCAAAGGATCTGAAAACCAGACAATACCAAATTGCGTTTGTTTAAAAGTAGAGCGCCACTACGACAAAATATTGAAAGGTTTGAATCAAAAGTGCGGCCGAGCCCGGCAGTGTAAACGGACTAAATTGCGGGGCTCGGCCTCGCAATTGAGGTTGGCCTTGGCCGCGGCTCGGCCGCGGCTCGGCCCAGCCCCGCACCGTAAACGGGGTCTAAGTTTATGCACTGTACGTACTCAAAAAGTCCGTAAATCGACTTAGTCGCACACGCACAGAATTTCCACTTAGTTTGTGTGACAGAAAAACAAATGTGATCTGAATAATGTAGGCCAAAAAAAGTTCAACTAAGTATCTCATTATAACTTCAATGTGCTATATTACATTCTTTTCTTTGTCGATCACGGATGACCGACATCTGATGAACCCAAGCGTATCACCTAACTCGTCCTCAGTGTGACGAGTTTCATATCTCGTTTCTTTTTATTCTTCTTTCTTTCTGGACAATTTTGTGTCATCAATATCTCAAGAATGACATTACGGAATAACATGACATTTTCAGGGAACATGTCTCATGACAAAATCTAGCCACAATAAGGTTTTCATGACAGTAACATATCTATGACGTCATCTAGGCGCCATTTTGTGATTTTCGGACCATGTTACATGATCGATCATAACTTCATAACTAAAGGTCATTTCTGTATCATTTTCTGTGGACATTAAGTTTAGGTCACGCTCTATCTTAAATGTTAATGCTAATTACCTAGGACATCATTACGCGCGCGTACGCGCGCATCAAACTTTTAAAAGGCTCAAAACAACTTTCCAATGGGAAATCTCGAAGTTTCAGACAATTTTAAGCGTTCCGCGCGTAGGCGTCCGTCCGCGCATTTTCGCGCGCAGTGCGCGTAAGCAACATGAAAATGCAATTGTTTTGACAGATTTGGATTCCTGATACATTAAGTAACAATATCCAATGATTTCCGATCAATTTTGACTTATAACAAAGGAATGCGCTGGCGTCAAAGTTGAAATTTCGTGTGCGCGTCTATGTGGAAATATAGCGAAAAACATGTCTTTGTTTATTTCGCCATAGCTCTTTAAAACGCAGGGTGACCCTATGTTTTTATTGCATATTACAAAAGCATATGAATTGGAAATAACATTTCAAGCATCAATATTTCCCGAAATACATTATGACGTCATCATATCATCATCTGAAATCAAAAAAGTGGAATTAATTTTTTTGAGGTACTGTTTCTGACATTCATTTGCTCGTATCTCTCTTGTTTAAGCTCAATATTATCCCAAATTCAGATATGTTTTACTTTGAACATTTGCCTTTCAAGTCCATGTCATGGTTTTGAAATTTGATGACATCATCATACCTTAAATTGTGATTAAAGGTAAAGACTCAAAATCGGACAAATTTACGTGTATTGTCTATGGGAGGTGATTTTTTTTTAGACCATGCATTGACTTGACAACGTTTAAGCACCTTTATCTCAGCTGATTTTGCTCCATTTCCTCTGAAACTTATGTATGTTGTAGCTCAGACAATAAGCTGCAGTCATCATGCATTTTATATTTTAAAATCTCCTCATGAGGTCGACAATTTTGTAGTTAAAAACTGAAAATGAGAATGCAATCTGTACGGAACGATTGGCGATCGTTGTTTGCAACTGTATATTGGTCGAATCCACGCGGCCACTTGTGGGAAGTTGAATAGCGCCATCTCCGTCAACAGTCACGATTGTATAATTAAAAATTTAAGTTTCGCAAACGATCTTCAGGACAGCCATTTGGCGTAATCGCTTAGAGCGCTGGGTGTTCATAACGCCATACGGGAAGGCGAGAAGTTCGACTCCCGCAGGACTTTTCCCTTTTTTTCTTTTTCTTTTTTTTCGGCTGTTCAGCTTTACTCGATGTCATTTATCGTATTATTTTATCAAGTATACGTAAGCCGTGAACACGGCTGCTCTATTTCCCTTAATTGTTTTGTATTGGAGTTTGGAGATTGGGTTTGCTTCATTAATTTTGTCACACTTAATGTTGTAAATTGCCCCTTGTTACAGTGTCCCGCTTGCCACCTTTCGTTTGCTCTTTCCTTTTCTCTTCATTGGTTATTGTTATATTGTAACAGGATAGGTAGGAACATGTACGTTTAGATAACTGGCAGGAATGGGAGCTGAATTGATTAATTCTAGTCCAGGTGTATGGCGCCTCGCTCATATCTTTGAAATTCCAGGTTGTTATTGTTTGACCCAATTACGGAATTGTAGACAGGTTTTATGTTTCTATAGAGGTATCTTATGCCACATGAGTGGAAGGCATCACTGTTTAGTAGTAGTAATGAACTTTTTCATGTTGTAAATGATATTAAGTTATGAATTTCACATCCAATCTTCGGGACAGCCGTGTGGCTTTATAGTCGCTTAGCCCGCTGCATTGTCATTATGCACTACCTTAGGACGAGATATTCGAGACCCGCAGGACGCTATTATTTTTTCTCTCTCTCTTTCTTTGTTTTTCTTTTGGCAGTTCTGCTTTATTCCGATGTCATTTATCGTATTATCTTATCAAGTATATAACTACCCCACGAGACACAGTCACTCAAGTTCCATTTTTTTTTTTTGTCGGAGGCTGGAGGTTGTATTTGCTTTATTTATCATACGTAATGTTGTAAATTGCCCTTGGTATACAGTGCCCCGCTTGCCACCTTTCGTTTCTCTTTCCTTTTCTCTACGTTTGTTCCTGTTACACTGCACAAGACAGGTCGGAAAATAATTTACATAACTCAACTGGAGCAGGAATGGCAACTGAATGAATTAACTCTAGGCCAGGTGTATAACGGCGTCTCGCTCATCTCTTTGAAATTCCAGGTTGTTATTGTTTGACCCAATAACGGAATTGTAGACAGGTTTTATGTTGCTATAGAGGTATCTTGTGCCACATGAGTACAAGGCATCACTGCTCAGTAGTAGTAATGAACTTTTTCATGTCCCTCCATGTCAATTATAGTGTGTTTAAAGGGGTTGTGCGTCTATCTGCCAAAGAAAAGGAAAACCTTATTTTCGCCATGGCTGTTTCTCTATACGTAGCCGTATGTGGTGAGTGTTGTTGGTATCTGAGCAGTGAAGAACAGAGCGTCAGGCTAAAATCCCCCTTAGTTATACGCGCTAAGCGTTCAATGTCATATATCTTTATTTATGTAGTCAATCACTGCGAATGGAGTTACAGAATTATGTTATGACACGTTTCACTGAAAGTTTGTAAAGCAAAGTTTATGGACAAGGCAAGCAATTGTACATAAATAATACCATTGATTTCAGAGGGAAATTATGTTATACCTAAATGTAAGAGTATCACTGCTTTGGAATTGGTGAGACAATATGCTTGGCACGAGGGCTTCCACTTCTAATAGCTGATCCCTTTGAAGATTTGTCGGTCACGGGTGATCGTCATGATTCATCTTTCACGTAGAAGCTTACGTTCCACACTCTTAGTTCGAGAAGACTTACCATCACACTTCAAATTGCGATTAAAGGTAAAGACGCAAAATCGGACAAGTTTACGTGTTATGTCAATGGGAGGTGATTTTTTTTTTGAACCATGCATTGCCTTGACAACGTTTAAGCACCTTTATCTCAGCTGATTTTGCTTTATTTCCTCTGAATCTATAGTATGTTGTAGCTGAGACAATAAGCTGCAGAAATCACGCATTTTATTTTTGCAAATCTCATCAGGTTGATAATTTTGCAGTTTAAAACTGAAAATGAGAATGGAATGTCGACCAGACGATTACTGAATCATCTTTGACATACATAACTTTACGTTCCTCATGTTTTCTCGTCGAGACGTATGGCCGAGTGGTTAAAGGCGACGTTTCAGAGACGTGAGGTTGCGGGTTCGAACCCCACAAGAGCACGAAACAAAATACTTACTTTTTTTTTTACTTTTTTCTTCAATGGAGTACTACACCTTCACCTATGCAGAAATCACGTTCGCATGTAACCGCACCTATACGCACACACACACAATATCCCTTTGTTTTGTGTTGGAGACCAAAGCGCTTCGACTGGAAATTTCGACTTGAAAATACACATGTAAATGTGAAGGTGACCCTTAAAAGACCTTATCGCCATGTTTGATTTCTGTTTTTTAACAGTATAAAGACCTATTGGTAAATATTCATTTACATATCCTGTCTGATCGACTTACTTGCCCACGCCGACACACGCATGAAATGTTCACATGGTTGCATGACAGAAACAATTTCATCTGAATTATGTGGGACTGTATAAAGAATAGGACTTCACGAATGTGTCTCATGTCCTCTATTTGTCTGTTTATGCTAAAAAAAACAACTGCTATAACATCTAATACATTTTGCTTCACTTGTCACACAAAAGGTTATAAATTGCAGTTGTGCAGTATATTTTTGCCAGCTCTCGTCTTCTCTTCCCTTTTCGCTACGTTTGTTTTGTTATACTGAAGGTGGGGATTTATGCATTTATATAAATACTTCAACTTGAGTGGGAAAAAGAACTGAATTGATTTACTCTAAGCCAGGTGTATACCGTCTCGCTCATCTCTGTGATATTTCGTACTGTATTGTTTGACCCAATAACGGAGTTGTAGACAGGCTTTATGTTGCTTTAGAGGTATCTTGCGCCACATGAGTGGAATGCATATGCTGTTTAGTATTAATGAAGAGTTCTTTCATGTCCCTCCGTGCCAATTACAGTGTGTTTAAAGGGGCTGTGTGTCGATCTGCCAAATAAAAGGCAAAACTGTTATTTAAGTAATGGCTGTTTCTCTATACGCAGCCGTAGGTGATGAGTGTTGTTGCCATCTGAGCAGTGAAGAGCAGAGTATCAGGTTATAATCCCCTGAGTTATATGTGCTAAGCGTTCATTTTGATATATCTTTGTTTATCTAGTAGTCACTGCTAATGGAGTTACATAGTTATGTTATGACACGTTTCACTGAAAGTTTGTAAAGCAAAGTTTATGGACTATGCAAGCAATGGTAGGCCTACATGATTAATACCATTGATTTTAGAGCGAAATTATGGAATGCCTAAATGTCATTGTCTCATTGCTTTGTTGAGACAATATGCTTGACACTCCTTCCACTTCTAACTGTTCCCTTTGAAGATGTGTCGGTCACGGGTGATCGTCATGATTCATCTTACGTTCCACACTCTTGGTTCGAAAAGACTTACCATTTAGTTACGTGGTTAGAAGCTATGTCTCTTTCTTTATTTTAGTTGAGGTAATGCCGCTTTCGTCTAGGTACAAATCATATTGTCATGTAAACAAACACACACTCTCTCTATTTGCCTCTGTTTTGTTTTTGGACGTTTCATTGCTTTTTCTGCCGGAAAATTTCACAGGCTTGTAGCTGCAAGGGCTTTCTTTATTTTTCCTTTTTTTCTTAGGCAGTTCAGCTTCACTCCTATGTCATTTGTTTCACTATTTCCTCAAGTATACACATCCCCACGAACACAAACATGCAATTTCCCTTATTTTATATCGGAGGTTAGAGTGTTTCTGTTGCTCGTGGGAATTTTTGTTTATCGCCAAATTACAATTCATTTAGCTAAACATGGATACTCAACCAGCAGAGCCCTTAAAATAAGTCAGCAAGTAGTTACTAGTACAATATAGCACCATATTTCGTCCGGGTATAAATCCCATTCTGTAAAGACACGCACTCGCTGTATTTTCCTTTGTTTTGGATTGGATGATTCATTGCTTAATTGCTGGAAAATTTTACAGGCTTGTAGCTTTAAGAGCTCTCCAAACTGATCATATTAATGACAAGATTCGATATAGCAGTTTTGGTTATGGAAATAAGGGCTAGAGTTCATATTTTTAAAAGACCACTATTAAAGTCAAGACGATCTTTAGAACACTGTATTGACGTGTTTCAATTTGTTCGTGTTTATATTTGTTCGTCATCGTAGAGATACACTGTACTAAGAAAACCTGTTAATCTACTTGGGCCTACTTGCACACGCAGACACACGTACAGGACTTTCCATGTGGTTTGCATTGTTACTAACAATATGATCTGAATAATGAAGGTCCAAAAAAATCGACTTTGCTAAAATATTATTGCAGAAATATAACTTAAAGTCGCTATATTTAATTGTTTCGTTGTCAATCACTGGTGACCGATATCTGATGACCCAAAGCGTATCACCTAACTCGTCTTTAAAGTGACGAGTTTCATGTCTCGTTTTTTATTCTTCTTTCTTTCTGCCACATTTTGTGTCGTCAATATCTCAACAATGACATCACGGAATGACATGACATTTTCAGTCAACATGTCTCATAACAATATCTAGCCACAATAAGGTTTTCATGACAGTAACATATCTATGACGTCATCTAGGCGCCATTTTGTGATTTTCGGACCTTGTCACATGATCAATCATAACTTCATAACTAGATGTCATTTCTGTATCATTTTCGCTGGACATAAAGTTCAGGTCACGCTCTATCTTACTTTCTAACGCTAATTACCCAGGTCATCATTAGGCGCGCGTAAGCGCGCGTCAAAATTTTAAAAGGCTCAAAACGACTTCCCAATGGGAAATCTCGAAGTTTCAGACAATTATAAGCGTTTCAAACATTTTCTCGCGTGCGCGTCCGTCCGCGCAATTTCGCGCGCAGAGCGCTTAAGAAACATGGAAATGCAATTTTTTTGACTGATTTGGATTCCTGATACTTTGAGTAACAGTATCCATTGATTTCCGATCGATTTCGACCCATAACAAAGGAATGCACAGGCGTCAAAGTTGAAATTCCGCACGCGCGTCTTTCTGCAAATATAGTGAAAAAACATGTCTTTGTTTATTTCGTCATAGCTCTTTAAATCGTCCGTTGACCCTATATTTCTATTGCATATTACAAAAGCATATGAATTGTAAATAACATTCCAAGTATCAATATTGCCAGAGAAACGCGATGACGTCATCAAATCGTCATTTTATATAAAAAAAGTGGAATTGATTTTTTTGAGGTACTGTTTCTGACATTCATTTGCTCGTATCTCTGTTGTTTAAGCTCAATATTATCCCAAATTCAGATATGTTGTACTTTGAACATTTGCCTCTCAAGTCCATGTGATGGTTTTGATATATGATGACGTCATCATACTAGAAATTGTGATTAAAGGTAAAGACTCAAAATCAGACAAGTTTACGTGTTATGTCTATGGGAGGTGATTTTTTTTTCAAACCATGCATTGACTTGACAACGTTTAAGCACCTTTACCTCATCTGATTTTGCTCCATTTCCTCTGAAACATAAATATGTTGTAGCTGAGACAATAAGCTGCAGTCATCATGCATTTTATATTTTCAAATCTCCTCATCAGGTCGACAATTTTGTAGTTAAAAACTGAAAATGAGAATGCAATCTGTACGGAATGATTCCCGATTGTTCTTTGCAACTGTATATTGGTCGAATCCACGCGGCCACTTGTGGGAAGTTGAATAGCGCCATCTCAGTCAGCACTGTCACGACAGTATTATCATACATTTAAGTTTCGCATAGAATCTCCAGGACAGCCATATGGCGTAATCGCTTAGCGCGCTGGGTGTTCATAACGCCATACCGGAAGGCGAGAAGTTCGACTCCCGCGGAAGTTTTCTCTTTCTTTTTTTTTTTTCCGGCAATTCAGCTTTACTCCGATGTCATTTATCGTATTATTTTACCAAGTATACGTAACCCGTGAACACGGCTGCTCTATTTCCCTCGTTTTGTATTGGAGTTTGGAGATTGGGTTTGCTTCATTAATTTTGTCACACTTAATGTTGTAAATTGCCCCTTGTTACAGTGTCCCGCTTGCCACCTTTCGTTTGCTCTTTCCTTTTCTCTTCATTGGTTCTTGTAATATTGTAACAGGATAGGTAGGAACATGTACGTTTAGATAACTGGCAGGAATGGGAGCTGAATTGATTAACTCTAGTCCAGGTGTATGGCGTCTCGCTCATCTCTTTGAAATTCCAGGTTGTTATTGTTTGACCCAATAACGGAGTTGTAGACAGGTTTTATGTTGCTATAGAGGTATCTTGTGCCACATGAATGGAAGGCATCACTGTTTAGTAGTAGTAATGAACTTTTTCATGTTGTAAATGATATAAAGATATGAATTTCACATCCAATCTTCGGAACAGCCGTGTGGCTTTATAGTCGCTTAGCGCGCTGCATGGTCATTATGCACTACCTTAGGACGAGATGTTCGGGACCCGCAGGACGCTATTATTTTTTTTTCTCTCTCTCTCTTTCTTTGTTTTTCTTTTGGCAGTTCAGCCTCATTCCGATGTCATTACCCCACGACACACAGTCACTCAAGTTCCCTTTTTTTTTTGTCGGAGGCTGGAGGTTGGATTTGCTTCATTTATCATACGTAATGTTGTAAATTGCCCTTGATATACAGTGCCCCGCTTGCCACCTTTCGTTTTCTCTTTCCTTTTCTCTACGTTTGTTCCTGTTACACTGCACAAGACAGGTCGGAAAATAATTTACATAACTCAACTGGAGCAGGAATGGCAACTGAATAAATTAACTCTAGGACAGGCGTATGGCGTCTCGCTCGTCTCTTTGAAATTCCAGGTTGCTATTGTTTGACCCAATAACGGAATTGTAGACAGGTTTTATGCTGCTATAGAGGTATCTTGTGCCACATGAGTAGAAGGCATCACTGTTTAGTAGTAGTAATGAACTTTTTCATGTCCCTCCATGTCAATTATAGTGTGTTCAAAGGGGTTTGTGTGTCTATCTGCCAAAGAAAAGGAAAACCTTATTTTCGCCATGGCTATTTCTCTATACGTAACCGTAGGTGATGAGTGTTGTTGGTATCTGAGCAGTGAATAACACAACATCAGGCTAAAATCCCCCTTTTATACGCGCTAAGCGTTCAATTTGATATATCTTTATTTATGTAGTCAATCACTGCTAATGGCGTTACAGAATTATGTTATAACACCTTTCACTGAAAGTTTATAAAGCAAAGTTTATGGACAAGGCAAGCAATTGTACATGAATAATACCAATGATTTCAGAGGGAAATTATGGTATACCTAAATGTAAGGGTATCATTGCTTTGGAATTGCTGAAACAATATCTTGGCACGAGGTCTTCCACCTCTAATAACTGATCCCTTTAAAGATGTGTCGGTCACGGGTGATCGTCATGATTCATCTTTCACGTAGAAGCTTCCGTTCCACACTCTTAGTTCGAGAAGACTTACCATCATACTTCAAATTGTGATTAAAGGTAAAGACTCAAAATCAGACAAGTTGACGTGTTATGTCTAAGGGAGGTGATTTTTTTTTTTTAAACCATGCATTGACTTGACAACGTTTCACCACCTTTATTTCAGCTGATTTTGCTCCATTTCCTCTGAAACTTAAGTATGTGGTAGCTCAGACAATAAGCTGCAGTAATCATGCATTTTATTTTTTCAAATCTCCTCATCAGGTTGATAATTTTGCAGCTAAAAACTGAAAATGCGAATGGAATGTGGACGAAACGATTCCTGATTCATCTTTCACATACATAAGTTTACATTCCTCATATTTTCTCGTCGAGACGTATGGCCGAGAGGATAAAGGCGACGTCACAAGATACGTGAGGTTGCACACGTACGGGTTCGAACCCCATAAGAACACGAAACAAAATACTTACATCTTTTGCTTTTTTTCTTTTATGGAGTATTCACCTTCGTCCATGTAGAAATCACGTTTTCATGTAAACGTACACACACACACACACACACACAATATCCCTTTGTTTTGTGTTGGAGACCACATTGCTTTGACTGGCAACTTGGACTTGAAATTACAAATGTTAAAGTGAAGATGGCTCTTAAAAGACCGCATGGCCATGTTTGATTTTTTTTTTTACAATATAAAGACCTATTGGTAAATATTCATTCACATATCCTTTCCAATCAACTTACTTGGACACGCCGACACCACACGAAATTTTCAATTGGTTGCATGACAGAAACAATTTCATCTGAATTATGTAGGACTGCATAAAGAATTGGACTTCACGAATATTTCTCAATATTATATTATACTTCAAGTCGCTACTTAACATTATTTTCGTTGTCGATCACTGAAAATGAGAATGGAATCTGGTCGAAACGATTCCCGATTTATCTTTGTAACTGTATATTGATCGAATCCACGCGGCCACTCGTGGGAAGTTGAACAGCGCTATCAGTCACTTGACGTATATCGCCAAAAAACTGAATATCAATGTAAATTTGTGTTGTGTATAGCATACATAGATAGATTTAAGTTTCGCACAGGATCTTCGGATCTTCCGTGTGGCAGAATCGCTTAGCACGCTGCGTGTTTATAATGCCCGACCGGAAGGAGAGAAGTTAATCGAGTCCCGCAGGACTTTTTCCTTTTATTTCTTTTTTCTTTTCTTTTTTTCAGCAGTTCAGCTTCACTCTGATGTCATGAACACAGCTACTCTATTTCCCTTGTTTTGTATTGGAGTTTGGAGGTTGGGTTTGCTTCATTAATTTTGTCACGCGTAATGTTGTAAATTGCCCCTTGAAACAGTGCCACGCTTGCTACCATTCTTTTTCTCTTTCCTTTTCTCTTCATTTAGATTTTGTTCTTGTTATACTGTAGCAGGATATTTAGGAACGTGTACGTTTACATAACTAACAGGAATGGGAACTGAATTAATTAACTCTAGTCCAGGTGTATGGCGTCTCGCTTATCTGTTTAGAATTCCAGGTTGTTATTGTTTGACAAAAACGGAGTTAAAGACAGGCAGGGAAGGAAGTGACTTGATATTGCTTCATATTATATGAGGAATTTCGGGCAATACCTTTCCAATTAGTGTAGTGATTTTGACAGGGTTCTCTGTCGTTTATTTTCGTCATGGCTGTTTCACTAGTTTAGCCATAGGTGATATGTGTTGTTGGCATCTGGGAGAATAGAACAGATCAGTACCAAACTGGAATAGCCCTATAAGCAATGTGGTAAGCATTCAATTTGTTGCATTATCTTTCTTCTTTAAAGTCAATCACTACTGATCGAATTACACCATATAATATGGCACGTTTCACTGGTAGTTTAGGAAAAGGGAGCTAATTCAATGCAAGATACAATGATATGTGCTACCATTGATTTTAGAGACGTCATTGTGGTGTGGTGCTGGTGGTGGTAAGGGAATCATTGCTTTTAAATTAATGAGACAATCCTTGGAACTTTGCATCAAGAATATAATGCATGTTCGTGCGGCGTTTTTTTTTTTTTAATCCTGACGTGGACATTATTTTTCTTTATCTTGTTTTTAATTCAAGAATGTTTTATCTGAATATGTTCGATTTAGTTACGGTTTCAATGCATCTTGTTTACCATCTTCTCTGACATTAAATTGATGGTTTTTAAATTTGACATTGTCTGTCTATTTGTCTGTTTATGCTCATAAAACACTGCTATAACAACTAAAACATTTGTTTCACTTGTCACACGCAATGCTATGGATTGCAGTTGTGCATGCAGTTTTCCTTTTGCCACCTCTCGTTTTTCTCTCCCCTTTTCCCTCACTTTGGTTTTGTTATACTGCAGATGGGAATGATTACAATAACATAACCCAACTTGAAGTAGGAATGAGAACTGAATAAATTAACTCTAGGCCAGGTGTATATAGCGTCTCGCTCATCTCTTTGAAATTTCAGGTTGTCATTGTTCTATCAACGGAGTTGAAGACAGGCTTTATGTTGCTATAGAGGTATCTAGCTCCACATGAATGGAATGCATACGCTGTTTAGTATTAGTAATGAACTTTTTCATGTCCATCCCTGCCAAGAAAAGTGTGTTTGACGGGGTTCTGTGTCATTGTGCCTATGAGAAAGCAAAGTTTTATTTTCGCCATGGCTGTTTCTCTATGCGTAGCCGTGAGTGATGGATGTTGTTGGCATCTAGCTGGGCAGTAAAAAACCGAGTATCATGCTATAATACCCCCCCCCCCCGTTAGGTTCTAAGCGTTCAATGTGATATATATTTCTTCTTCATTATGTCAATCACTGCTGATGGAATTACAGAATTATGCTATGACACGTTTCACTCAAAGCTTAAAAAGCAAAGTTTATGCACTATACAAGTAATGGTGCATGAATCCTATAGACCATTGATTTTAGATGAGAAATTATGATATGCCTATAGTAGGGATGTCATTGATTGGGAATTAATGACACGATTAAGCATTTTCATAATCCTTATCCTTCACTCTAACCTCCGTGAAAATATCATATTTGAAACTTTGAATTCAACCAATAAGATGGTAAAAAATGCATGCATTCATGTTTTATCAATATACAATGTATGGACTTTCCAAACATTCAACAGCGATTATCTCAAAATGAACATTGTGTGGGTTAGCACTATATTGCATCGACCCCTTCAATTGTCTATCAAGTTCATGTCGATGTTTTCTAATTTGATGACGTCATCATACTAGAAGTTGTGATTAAAGGCAAGATATCAAAATCAGCGAAGATTACTAATCGCTGCCTCATGTTCCTGTGTTTGATCGTCCAGTCAATACCAAACTGACGACATACGTTGAATATGTTATACTTTGAACAATTGTCTATCAAGTCCATGTCGATGTTTTCTAATTTGATGACGTCATCATACTAGAAGTTGTGATTAAAGGCAAGATATCAAAATCAGCGAAGATTATGTGTTATGTCTATGGGGGGATTTTTTTTTTTAACCATGCATAGACGATAACGCTCAAGCACTTTTACCTCACTTGATTTTGCTTCATTTCCTCTGAAACTTAAGTATGTTGTAGCTGAGACAATAAGCTGCAGTAATCATACATTTTATTTTTTTTCAAATCTTCTCATCAGGTTGACAATTTTGCAGCTTAAAACTGAAAATGAGAATGGAAGGTGGACGAAACGATTCCTGATTCATCTTTCACATACATAAGTTTACGTTCCTCATATTTTCTCGTCGAGACGTATGGCCGAGTGGTTAAAGGCGACGTCTCAGAGACGTGAGGTTGCACACATTCATTCATTCATTCATTTTCATTTTCATTTCATTTATTTCATTCCTTCTTTCTTTTTCGTCAAACATAACACGAAATGTATCAGAAGATATAACATAGGCATGTATTCCACTTTACATGGTAGATAATGGTTAACAAATACGAAATTATACATGCATACCGGCAAAATACAAAGTTATGTTTGGAGGATAAAAAAAAAAGAAAGAACTGAGAGGTTCACTGAAAAGCATGCTTGTAAATTGTGAACCACTCAAAAGGATTCTTGTGAATACATTAAACTTTTTTTTTTTTTTTTTTTTTTTTTTTTTTAACAAAGACAGGAGAGAACAAGACAGTAGAAACACAACGACATTACATGACTTTACAGTAGGGTATACCATGACACATGCGGGTTCGAACCCCACAAGATCACGAAACAAAATACTTAGCCATTTTACTTCTTTTTTTCTTCAGTGGTGTATTACATATTCGTCCATGTAGAAATCACGTTCGTATAGAAACGCACCTATACACACACACACACAATATCCCTCTTTCTTGTGTTGGAGACCACATTGCTTCGATTGCTGCAAAATTTTGCAGGCTGACTTTATCAAACCGATTATAGTATAAGTAATGACGACTACGGAGGTGTTGTACTTTGAACAATTGTCTTTCAAGACCATGTCATTGTTTTGTACTTTGATGACGTCATCACACTGAAAATTGTGATTAGAGGTAAAGACGCAAAATCGGACAAGTTTACGTGTTATGTCTATGGGAGGTGATTTTTCTTTTAAACCATGCATTGACTTGACAACGTTTAAGCACCTTTATCTCAGCTGATTTTGCTTCGTTTCCTCTGAAACTAAAGTATGTTGTAGCTGAGACAATAAGCTGCAGTAATCATGCATTTTATTCTTTGAAATCTCCTCATCAGGTTGACAATTTTGCAGTTTAAAACTGAAAATGAGAATGGAATGTGGACGAAACGATTCCTGATTCATCTTTCACACACATAAGTTTACGTTCGTCATATTTTCTCGTCGAGACGTATGGCCGAGTGATTAAAGGCGACGTCTCAGAGAAGTGAGGTTGCATACGTGCGGGTTCGAACCCCACAAGATCACGAAACAAAATACTTTGCTATTTTACTTTTTTTTCTTCAATGGTGTATTACATATTCGTCCATGTAGAAGTCAAGTTCGTATATAAACGCACCTATACACACACACACACACACACACACACACACACAATATCCCTCTTTTTTTGTGTTGGAGACCACATTGCTTCGACTGCTGCAAACTTTTGCAGGCTGACTTTGTCAAACCGATCATAGTATGTAATGACGACGACGGAGGTGTTGTACTTTGAAAAATTGTCTTTCAAGACCATGTCAATAAGCCAGTTCGGGGTTAGCTCATGGGCACATGGGTACAAATGACCTTTCTTCTTTCTCAGTTGATTAGGCACTCCACTAGTTTCAAGCGACAGAAGGCATGAGCTTGCCCAACGTAACAATTTATGGAATTCATCAGTCATGTTCAAACAAAGGATGAACTTGCATAGACCAGGTGACCAGAATGATCCTTCCATTGACATTTTGGAAAGCATCCATTTCATTATTTTGCATTGAATGTATTAACAATCTCTTTCTATTGATATTGTCAGACACCGCTTTTGCTGTCATGTGGATGTGCTGGCAAGCACCACTTATAGGGATCAGTTGAATAATCATTACATTACAGATGCTTATCTCCGTGAATTTAAAAACCACCATGCTCTGCTGGTACAGATGACCTTTTTCTGCTCATGCTCAAAGTGGAACCCCGAACTGGCTTATTGTTTCGTACTTTGATGACGTCATCACACTGAAAATTGTGATTAAAGGCAAGGTATCAAAACCAGCCGATTATAGGTTTTATGTCTACGGCACGTATTTTTCCCAAGTCGCCAGAAATGGCATAGCGACATCAGTCGTTACAAGGCCGCATTTCCGTCTAGCAATGCAATACATGTTCACGCGGCCCCGTTTGTTGAGTGGGCATTGACTTTTTCCCCCTGTAATATCTATACATTTTTTTTTTGCCTAACCATTTCCGTGGATGTCCCGTGGCCGAGTGGTTAGAGAAACGGATTTGCATGCACGCTGAATAATTTCAAGGTGCCTATATCACATTCTTTTCTTTGTCGATCACGGATGACCGACATCTGATGACCCCAAGCGTATCACCTAACTCGTCCTTAGTGTGACGAGTTTCATATCTCGTTCTTCTTTCTTTCTGGACAATTTTGTGTCGTCAATATCTCAACAATGACATTACGGAATGACATGAAATTTTCAGTCAACATGTCTCATAACAATATCTAGCCACAATAAGGTTTTCATGACAGTAACATATCTATGACGTCATCTAGGCGCCATTTTGTGATTTTCGGACCTTGTCACATGATCGATCATAACTTCATAACTAGATGTCATTTCTGTATCATTTTCGGTGGACATGAAGTTCAGGTCACGCTCTATCTTACCTTTTAACGCTAGTTACCCAGGTCTTCATTACGCGCGCGTACGCGCGCGTCAAAATTTTTAAAGGCTGAAAACGACTTCCCAATGGGAAATCTCGAAGTTTCAGACAATTTTAAGCGTTTCAAACATTTTCTCGCGTGCGCGTCCGTCCGCGCAATTTCGCGCGCAGAGGGCGTAAGCAACATGAAAATGCAATTTTTTTGACTGATTTGGATTCCTGATACTTTGAGTAACAACATCCATTGATTTTCGATCGATTTCGACCTATAACAAAGGAATGCACTGGCGTCAAAGTTGAAATTCCACGTGCGCGTCTTTCTGCAAATATAGTGAAAAAACATGTCTTTGTTTATTTAGCCATAGCTCTTTAAATCGTCCGTTGACCCTATATTTCTATTGCATATTACAAAAGTATGTGAATTGTAAATAACATTGCTAGTATCAATATTGCCAGGAAAACGCGATGACGTCATCATATCGTCATTTTAAATAAAAAAAGTATAATTGATTTTTTTGAGGTACTGTTTCTGACATTCATTTGCTCGTATCTCTGTTGTTTAAGCTCAATATTATCCCAAATTCACATATGTTGTACTTTAAACATTTGCCTTTCAAGTCTATGTCATGGTTTTGAAATTTGATGACGTCATCATACTTTAAATTGTGATTGAAAGTAAAGATGCAAAATCGGACAAGTTTACGTGTTATGTCTATGGGAGGTGATTTTTTTTTAAACCATCCATTGACTTGACAACGTTTAAGCACCTTTATCTCAGCTGATTTTGCTTCATTTCCTCTGAAATTTAAGTATGTTGTAGCCGAGACAATAAGCTGCAGTAATCATGCATTTTGTTCTTTGAAATCTTCTCATGAGGTTGACAATTTTGCAGTTTAAAACTGAAAATGAGAATGGAATGCGGACCAAACGATTCCTGATTCATCTTTCACGTACATAAGTTTACGTTCCTCTACTTTTCTCGTCGAGATGTATGGCCGAGTGGTTAGAGGCGTCGTCTTAGAAACGTGAGGTTGCACACGTACGGGTTCGATCCTCACAAGAGCACGAAAGAAAATAATTTTTTTTTTACTTTTTTTCTTCAATGGAGTACTACACCTTCGTCCATGTAGAAATCACGTTTGCATGTAAACACACCTATACGCACACACTCACACAGTATACCTTTGTTTTGCGTTGGAGACTGCATTACTTCGACTGCTGCAAAATTTTGCAGGCTGGGCTTTTCAAACTGATATAGTATATTTACCAAAGTGAAATTTGTTCATATCAATTCAGTAACACAATGTAGTCGTGGTTACTTTGTGCTGATTTATACATGTAACAAGCTATACATTTTTAAAAAGGTATTCAGTCTTCTGTATTGATGATTATTTGTCATTTAGTGGTTTTTGTGGAGTTTCAGATAGTGATAAAAAGTATGGATGATATTAAAGTGCAGCGATAATTCCTACAGTTAGTTCAAAGTTGTGTTACAGATGTTTGATACATACATTTAGCATTGTGTGTGTGTATATACGTGTGTATACAGGTTGGCCATATAACACATTCTAGACAATTAATCTTAATTGATTAGCAAACGTGATCAGCTATGGAACTGAATAAGGTACTAATGTATGATATTAATGATTCTAATTAAACTGTGACGAGTTTAAAGGGATAGCATAACTGTGTGTAAAAATAAGGCAATTATAAGGAAATTTTAGGGCAATTTGATAACCATGCCTATAATAATTTCATACAGGTACTAATACCTGCCTCATCTTCATGTGGTAGGTTGTCGTGTCAGTAGCAAACTGACAACGTACGATGAATGTGTTATACATTGAACAACTGTCTTTCAAGTCCATAACGTTCCCCATGTTGTCCCGTCGAGACGTGTGGCCGAGTGGTTAAAGGCGACTTCTCAGAGACGTGAGGTTGCGGGTTCGAACCCCACAAGATCACGAAACAAAATACTTAGATACTTTACTGTTTTTTTTTCTTCAATTTTGTATTACATATTCGTCCATGTAGAAATCACGTTCGTATATAAACGCACCTATACACACACAGAGACACACACACACGCCATATCCCTCTTTTTTGTGTGTTGGAGACCACATTGCTTCGACTGCAGCAAATTTTGCAGGTTGACTTTGTCAAAGCGATCATAGTATGTAATGACGACGACTGAGGTGTTGTACTTTGAACAATTGTCTTTCAAGACGATGTCATTGTTTTGTAATTTGATGACGTCATTACATTGAAAATTGTGATTAAAGGCAAGGTATCAAAACCACCCGATTATAGGTTTTATGTCTGCGGGACGTATTTTTCCCAAGTTGCCAGAAATGGCATAGCGACCTCAGTCGTTACAAGGCCGCTTTTCCGTCTAGCAATGCAATAGATGTTCACACGGCCACGTTAGTTGAGTGGGCATTGACTTTCCCCCTGTTATATCTATACATTGTTGTTGTTTTTTTGTCTTACCATTTCCGTGGATGACCCGTGGCCGAGTGGTTACAGAAACGGTTTCGCATGCACGCTCAATATAACTTCAAGGTGCCTATATCACATTCTTTTCTTTGTCGATCACAGATGACTGTCATCTGATGACCACAAGCGTATCACCTAACTCGTCCTCAATGTGACGAGTTTTCATGTCTCGTTTATTTATTTATTTTTTTTTGGGGGGTCATTATATTGTTCGGTGGATATTAATCTAATGACCTCTAGTTGTAATGTGGGCACACCAGATTGAAATGTCAAAAAAGAAATCATGTTTCGCTCCTATAAATCACTTCTTTTCAATATTCTTTAAATTTCAGACTCTGACGAGTAGGATGGAGGAAAGTCGGCTAAGATATCATCAAATAGAGTCTGATTTAGAGGTAAGAGTTTTGACCATGCAAGATAAAATGCACAAAAACATTCATTCTTGTTCATATAAATGGTAGATTTCATTCATTCAAATAAAATTGACATGGAATTGTTTTTTTTTTCTTGTGGGTTTTTTTTTTTTGTGTGCAATAGATGTCGATCTCTAGAGAAAGCCAACTGTTCTGACTTTCTTCGATTATGTGAATGTTCCTTTTCTGTGAGAGTTATGGCATTAACGAGTTTCGGGGTTTAAAACAGAAATCCACTCATCAACAAATAAGTGTGCAGAAGTACATCGACAAAGAATGAAGGACAACTTAACGCAGAAAAAGCCAGATAAAGAATGCATGTCTGTCACTTTCACAGAACTTGGCCAGAACTCTAGACATAAAGGTAAGTAATGAGCGAATCGTCGAAGACATCGAGAAGGCGTGGTGGTCGCTGAAGGAGGAGAAGCAGGGGATGGAGAGGCAGTTGGAGAAGGAGCGTTTGAGAGCCCAGGAGGCAGAAGAGACTTTAAGTGTGAGTATTTAGTCAAAGGTTGGATCTATTCTCTCATTTGCAGTAATTCATCGCTCATAGCTTACTGCAAGTTAACAGAAATTTATGGCCAATGTCTAAATGGAATTTAGGATACACCAATATGTTTTGGTTGATGCACCGTTTTAGAATGTGAATTGAAATTTGCATCTTCATGTCACGGTAATTTTAGCAGATTTTTTGCCCTTTTATTCAATTGATGACAGGCCTATCTCAGGACACCAAAGCCTACCTTCTCAGATGTAGAGACTCAGACTCCTCAGTCTCAGCAGGAATCGAACACGAAATCTCCCCACCTCGCTACGAAGCAGGTCCAGACTGTCCACCTGTCAGGATCGCCGGAAGCGGCACGAGAATCCTCCTCCACTGTCAAGATTTCTAACCCTGGACAGTCACAGTCACTGGGAGGTACCAAAGTGGCTCAATCATCCGACAGACTAACCGCCAACAGTCCTCAACCAAGACGTCGTGCAGCCTCCCACCCCTTGGATCTTTCCCCACCAGCGAAAAATATTTCTGTAGCTGGCCTGGACGATCTGACCCCGTGGGATGTGTCAGGAAGTTGTCAGGAGATTGGCAAGGGTGCCTTTGGTGTGGTCTCACTCCATCGCCATGCCGCCACTGGTACACCTGTGGCCCTCAAAATCCTCACCCTTCCGTCTAGTACTGCCATCGATTATCAAAAGCGGATCGAGAAGAACTTCCAGAAAGAAATCGACATTCACATGGCCCTAGACGGACTGCAGTATTTCCCCAAGTTTTATGGCGCCTTCCGAATCTCCGGGGATAAGCTATCTATGGCTATGGAGTTTCTCGGCGATGCCAGTACTGGAAAGGCACATTCCATCGCCGACAAGTTCGATGGAAAAGGACCCGAACTTACATACGTTGCCTGGTATGACATCCTCATCGACGTAGTCTGTGGGCTGAAGGCTATGCACGAGATAGGCATTCTTAACAACGATTTAAAAGAGGACAATGTTCTGTTGGTTTTGAAGGACAGATGGTACGGTAAGTTGATTGACTTTGGAATGTCATCATTTGGACCCAGAAAGTTGAACATGAACGAGGAGGCCGTTATTGAGTACGAGCAGGGTGTGAATTACAGCCACTACGCACCCGAATGTGCCCTGAAAAACCAGCCAACATCACAGTTGAGCGACCTGTTCCAGCTGGGCAGATTGATCGGCTTCGTCGGCCAAGAAATCAAGATCGAAGGCTTACTCGATATGGGGAATTATGTCTGTTCCTGCGATGCCGACAAACGACCGCCTCTACACTCCTTTCTCGATGAACTTCGTATTCAGAGAGCTGCAGTGACAGCCGTGTAAATAGATCACTAGCGGAAGGTAAGTTTTATGGCACTCTGAGGGCTGACACGCATTTCATGACTTACAGAAGGTAAGTGTCTTTACGTTTGCAAGTCTGAAAGCGCAAAATCATAGCTGGTGCATGATGCACGTCATACTGGCATATAAACTCTTTCAATGAGATATACGCGGTAACCGATGGGATATAGTGCAAGAAAGTAACGAAACTATGGAGTAAACTGGAAAAACAATGCTAGAATGTCAGAAAGGAACACAAACAAGATGTGAAATTTTATCTGGTTTCAACAACAACAACAAGAAAACCATAAAATGCTCCAATGCATTTTTCATTTGTCATACATATGCCACATGGCGTCTGAGTATTATGCAAATGAACTTCGTATTCAGAGGGCTGCAGTGACAGCCATGTAAATAGATCATTAGCGGAAGGTAAGTTTTATGGCACTCTATTAATGGGTAACAAGCATTTCATGTCTTTGAGAAGGTAAGTGTCTTCACGTTTGCAAATATCTGAAAAGCGCAAAATCATAAAAGTTCAATGGCCATTGCCCGAAAGTGTACAAGTGTTCATTATTTTGAAATGTTTAACAAAATCATGGTTAGCAAATTGTTGGTTGTCTATCAAGTAATCTGATAAACATACCACAGCTGGTGATGCACAAAGCTATACACAGTAGCCGATGGCACAGTGCAGGAAAACAACGAAACTATGGAGTAAACTGAAAAGACACTGCTAAAATCTCAGAAAAGAACACAACCAAGATGTGAAATTTTAACTGGTTACAACAGCAACAACACACGAAAACCGTTAAGTACTCCAATTGATTTTTTTTTTCATTTGTCATATCCCATGATTCTGAGTATATTCAAGTCTCACAAATGATGCTGACACTGTTATTGCATGTTTATAAACAATGCAGGAATTTTACGAATCTGATGAACTTTCGATATGATGACTTCATGAAAATCGTGGCTCGTATGCAAACAATAATATTAACCAATGTTTCAGCATTTCTTTTCAGGTTGGACTGGACTCTATGCTGTGAATGAAATTCATATAAAGAAAGAACATATCTTACCTCTTTCTTTTTTTCACAATCTTTCAAACAAATTATAGCCAGCCATCAAGAAAGTAAAACAACCTCTTCAGTTCTTGCTCATGATAAACTGTTGCCTATAGAAAAACAAACAAACAAACAGGGAAATATGAAACTGGAGAACCATTCGCTTCTATCTACAGAAATGTGAAAATATACAACATTACAAGGACAAATTGAGGGATAGATTGTCCTCGGGTAATTGGAAAAGGACTGAGAATCTGAAAACATTAATGGGATTTCTGTTCAAACAATGTCAATTTGAAAATGTGAATGGGCCAATAAGATGGTAGATTATAATCTCACGGTGATGGGAAAAAAAAAATCTGGTACTAAAGTCTGGAGTTAATAAAATCTGTACAGTTTGTATATACGTTTTTCCAAAATTTACACCTGCTTCCCTGAGTGGTTCTTGTGTTTTCTACCGATGTTGAGAAATGCTATGGAGAGACAAATTTCTTGAGAGTGAGGTAGATCTATGATGAGGAAAAGTGTTATCTTACCACAGCCACATGATTGCTGGAAAGAGAAAGTCAGAGAAATAGAGAGAGAAAAAAAAGAGGGGTTCGGACAATAGGTGCCAAATAGTGTAAAGACAGTGTAATGCAGTTTAAGGATAAAAGACTAAGAGGGAGGATGAACAAATGTAAATAGAATTGAGAGAAAGAGAATAGCGGAGTATAATATACTATAAGAGGGGAGAAGAGAGTCTCTCATATAAATAAACCAAATACAGATACAAATATCAATGGACGGGTATACATGAGGTAATGTCACACGCGTACAAACAGCACCACATACACAGACATACACACACACACACAAACACACACACACATATAGTATAAACACGAATATATTGTAACCACCCTATGGTACAGTAGGTTAGGGAGGGAGACTAGCTTCTCTTGGAATCTTTTATGACGTAAATTTTACCTCCTTACATTTTCGTATCGTCTGCTTAATTGCTCATACTTATGCTTAAAAGAAAACTGTACTGACATTTTCCAATTGTCTGATAATTCTAATCTACATTTTTTGATGCCTACAACTAAAAAGAGAGGATTCTAAAACCCAGGATAAGCCTGTGATGATTTTTTGGAAAAAAAAAAATGAAAACGAGCAAGCCAAGGAACGATCCACACAATTTGGCATACGTCACAGGTGCCACCCTCCGACTTTAGCAAAACGAACTACACATGTCAATTTACTGATGAAATCTCACATGAAGTACTGCAAAAACTTTTATTTAATGAAATTGCATTATGGAGCTGAAATAAACATGTTAAACAATATTAATTAATTTTTAAAAGGAATCTCTTCAAAAGCTTTTTATGTAGATAAAATTTGTGGGGAATATTCCAGATATGCAAAATGAAATCGACATCATTGTCCGAACGTGCTGCCCATAGAAAACTGTGTGTAAGTAACGTTGCACTAACTTTATCTATACTATGCATTGATGATGAGCGATAATGGTTCGACAGTTCAAACTTATCTAACGAAGATGAGGACTGAGTGATAGTGAACGGCAATCACGGTTTACGCCTAGTTAGAAGAAAACGGCACCCAGTACACATAGACTCTAGACTAGAACTAGGACTAGTGAGCAGTCAAGGACCGAGTAGATTCCACACGTGGCAGTTCAAGTCTTGATGAGTAGGCCCCTACACTCACTCGCCGCCCCGTCGACAGCTGTACGTGCACAGCGCTAAATAGGCACAGCGTAAACGTGAAATACATACCCCTGCTGCCAGAACTTGAAGAAAGTCCAGTGGCCCGTTGCATAAAACTTACCGTTGAATTTCAAGGGTAACTACCGTCAAAATTAGGCGTCACAGCCAATCAGCATCAAGGATTATAAGCTTTACCGCTAATTTGAAGACTTACCGCTAGAAAGGAGCGGTAAGTCCAGCGGTAAGGGTTTTATGCAACAGGGCACAGACGAAAGTCCAGACTCCAAGGTCTAGCGTTGCCGTTAGATCTAGGCCCTTGTGCTGCAGGCCCTGTTGTTTCTGTGCTGAATTTTGCAGGTAAGGTATCTGCTTTGTGGATTTTCAATGTTTTTGTAGTCGAGATAAATCTCATGGTGGTCGTATTAACACCAAGGACTAGATCTAGATCTAGTTTAGTTTTAGTAGGACTCATACCTCGGAAGAGTGGCCTGACCACGTAGATACGTAGTATCAGTGCCGCTGCTTCGCGATCCAAGCGCTGGTGTAGGCCTAACGTTAGGTAGGTTCTATAGACCGTTTCAATTTCGATGGCCTATTCACCTACCGCCGCTAGCGGCGCTATAACGGCCGCCACAGAGCGAGTTGATAGATAGAGTTGCGACACCGGAAGTTCGCGCTGATTGGTTAATCCCTCAAAATAGTTCCCCCTGGTCGTATGATGTCGATAAGACCTTAGAAAACCGCGTACCCTATTATGACGCAAACAATGCATTCATTGTTATTTTGCTCCGTGGCTCGCGCAAAGTAGAGTTGCGCGCTCCGCGCATGGGTTTTGCGCGAGAGTGCAAAACAGCTTCCCCTCGTCGTCATAACAACAATAAAGACCCACAACCCGGGATTTTGAATTACAACAACAATTGTAAAGGAGTGGGACTACATGATATTTCCGTCCTTACATTTTGACGTTCGCCCATCAACATCATCCAGGAGCGTTAAAACCACTTTGAAAATATTTCATCCTTACTGGTTGTTTGCAACCGTTTCCTTGACTTCGACAGGCAAGTACTCCTTTCACTACTTCATTAAGATTACATGATTGGCGTAAAAACAGGACATTTTTCTCAACAAGTCACACTCCCGTCGCAAGCAACAATGGTATCTTACACTGCCGCTGGGTCCGGGTACTGCGCGCCTATGTGAAAACCCTGTAGAAATAATTCGTCGACATCGACGACCAGGGGGAACTATTTTACGTGACCTTTGTACCCCAGTGTCGCAACTCTATCTATCAACCCGCTCTGGGCCGCCATAACTGGGGGCCAACGGGGGCTCCCAGCGAGCTAGCTACCCGGGGTGGTATTCTGTAAGGATCCTAGGACAGCTCTCGCTCCTAAATACGCGATTGGTATTCTGTAACACCGCGCGTAGGAGGAGAAATAGGATAGTGACGTCAGAGATCCTTATTTCTCTCCCAGCTTAGGATAGGGGCGTAACTTGGTATGTTAATTAGATGTAATTAGATGTAAATGAGATCTTAAGATAAGTGGTATTCTGTAAGCTCAAGTAGGATCAACTTTAGGAGCAAAATTAAGGATAGCCTCTAGGCAATCTTTCTCGGGCGCTTTATGTCGGGCGACCTGCTGTCTCTTATTCTATATGTTCATGAACAAGAAAATAGATACATGAATCGTATAACAGAGTTATCTGTTCCTCTCACACTGAGGATTTTAAAACTGCAGTCTATAGAATGTTCGTAACAATAATTCTTTATCTGGTATGTGTTTATTTGCTTAGTGTTCGTCATTTTCTAAATTCTCTATTTTCATGTTTGAACATAATATACTTATAGGGCATATCTATCTTTTCAATTTTTTTTTTTTGTTTGAAGCGCCATGAGTACTGAAAGGTTGGCCTGTGCGCTATACAAGAAACCACTATTATCATTTATATTATTGTATTATTATTATTATTATTATTATTATTATTATTATTATTATTAATATTATTATCATCATCATCATTATTATTATGCTCAACGTCGGCCCGGACGTCATGCGGACGCAGTGCCAGATCCAGGATTTCATGCCGGGGGGGGGGGGGGGGGGGGGGGGCACACCAATTTAGTTCCAAAGGGATGACTGCGAAAATACTGAGAAATGTGCGCGAAGGGGCGCGAAGCGCGAGGTCCCTTGCGGCGGGGGACAGGAAGCTCAGGCGGGTTCTAGATGCTCTCTGGTGCAATCTGAGCCTTATTGGGGAGGATTTTATCCTGCAAACTAATAAGAGTTGTGTTTGAAAAAAGTAAAATTTTCAAAACTGGGAGTAATTTATTTCTTAATAATTATCTCAAGGATGTCACAAACAATAATACGTAGTTCATGCATTGTTGATATCACGCAACTATAGTCTATGGTTGTATCGCATTTTATCCTTTCATTTATTTCTCTTTTTGTTTTAAGATCGTGCCATTTGAAGACATAGCAAGGGAAGAAAATGAAGAAGAGGAAGAAGAAAAAGTGAATAATGAAACTCGCGAAGCTGCATTGCACCTATGTCAACGCTGCATATTGTGTAATGAGTTAAGGTGTCCGGAATGATCTTGACAGGATTGTCGATTAATTTTATCATGTAACTAAAGTTTAGGTTTGCATTCCATTTTATCCTTCCTTTTTTTTTCGCTCTTTTGTTTTAATTTAAAAAATCACGCAATTTAGAAGAGAAAAGAAGCAAAGAGAAATTAAAAAGGAGAAAATACCGATGGAACCAATGGGAGCGACATCGCACTATCAACGCTGTATTTATTAATTAGGTAACTTTGTGCCGTCTTCAAGTCTCCGAAATTACATCTTTAATGACCATATAGTGAATACTATCAATAAAGTGTGGGTGCGCATTGCTTTTCATGCTCTCTTTTGCGTTTATTGTTCATTTTAAGGATCACATTATTTAGAAAGAATAAGCATAGAAAAAGGGAAGGAAATATTGGTCCAACTAACGGAGCGGCATCGCAGTACAACGCTGCGTTTTGCTTAGCTTTGCATCGCTGAAAATATCACTTATATTCTGCGAAATTATCTTTTCTTTCATGACAATGATGGATGCCTATCACTTTACAAAGTGTGAGTTTGCATCACTTTTTACACTTTCTTTTGCGTTTCTTTTTTCTTATTTCAAGGATTACACTGATTTGAAGGGAAAAAAAAGGAATAAGAAGAAAATATTGGTGCAACTATAACGAAGCGGCATTCCGCTATATCAAAGCTGCGTTTAGCGTCCCTGAAAACGTGACTTAGAGTCTTTGCGCTGTGAGTTTTTTATATAATTCAAGAATCGACGAATTTAAAAGAAAAGAAAAACAAAAAATTATTGAAAGAAAAAAATATGAGTGGAACGAGCTTAGCGCAGAGTCAGCGGCATCGCACAATCAACGCTTTGTGTCGCTAAAATGTGACCTAACATTGTCCGAAATTATCATTTCGTTGATAATCGTTGATACTTGGGCCTATCACATGTAATAAAATGTAGGTTTGCATCACAGTCTATCCTCTCATTTATTGTTTTTATCCCGCAATACTTCAAAGATCACGCAATTTACGAGAACATCGAAGAAAAGGAAGAAGAGGTACATGAAAAAAAAAAATTAATAATGCGACTGTCACGAAGCGGTATCCGCAACTATCAACGTTGCATACTGTGAAGTAGGAATTGCTATCGATCTAATTGAGCTAATCTTTGCAAAATCTTGATGCAAATTATTGGAACTCATAAGGCCTACATTTATTATGGTGTGCTAATTAAGTGCCCGCTAAAGTTTTGATAATTAAAATTGTTTTTTTTTTTTAACTGTAAAATTAGACTGACAAGTAATACATCTCTAACTCCTCGCACAGTAGAGCTACGTGAAGCGCATGTTTGAGCAATGTAGACCTTGGGCGCGCATTGCGTAAAATTAGGAAGATGATTGGCTTATAGAGACTGCGTCGGGCGTGTCCTGTCTTTTCTCATTAATATTCATTATTCATAACTGACTGTCCTAGGATAGGCTTAGGACAGGCTTACAGAATACCGATTTTGCCTGTCCTAAGGGTATCCTATTTTCTGTCCTACGCGCGCTCCTAGGATCGAAAGAAGGATCGCGCTTACAGAATACCACCCCCGGACCCAGCGAGTTGCACTTGCAGCTAGCAGCCCAGCGTACCCATCGCGCATAGTTAGCCGGGCGCGGCCGCTGGGTCGGCGACCGCCGCGCTAAAATTGTGATTGTTTTACTCACTGTGGAAAAGTCATTCAGCGGCATTTAATGCCTTTCTTTTGGACAAATTGAGTAATTCAGACATATCGATCTAAAATTAATGAAAGCTTCAAAGGATCAGAAAAAAACAACACATATTGTGCAGTTGTTTGGGTGCACAAAATAAAATAACAGGCGAAAAAACGGAAATGGAAGCTGCACGTCAGTGTGTGAAATTCAGACACTAATAATATACTGACGCATGATGAATATAATATACACTTAAGTGAAACACAGCGGTATAAAAAATGCACAGATTTTTGAAACAAACTTTGGCTATGCCTAATAGATTCTCTATTTGATTAGGCTAAATCACTGCATATTCATATTCGTGAAATAAAGTTGTTCATTTTAGAAGACAGGTTCAGATCAAAGATTTTGAGAATCATTGTTAAATGCTTGGTGCAATACTTACAAAAGTTAGAATACACTTCCTGGCTACTAGTATACTACATTCTATATGACAAACATTTTAAAGCCTATCACTACAGCCAAATGTATGTTTCAAGATGTGTAAAAAAAAAAAAATCTTATATTGTAAATTTTTACTTCTTCACTAAGCGTTCAGCATTAAATTGACCATATTCAATTTGGGCCTGGAACTCTGAATTTGAACTAATTTTGATAAAGTGATACTTATAGATATTAAACTGCCATGAATGGTGGCAAACATCCGTTTCATAAGCATAATTCATATTAAGAAAGTTTGATTTGAAAATCACTTTTGTAGATTATAATTTTAGGCGTTTAATAGCGCGATGTTAAATGCAAGGTTACTTAGACCTTAAACAGTAGAATGTTTGGTTGTTAAATTGACATCAGGCGACGTAAATTAACTTCTTAAGTTTGTACGGCTTAGAAACGCCTAGATTTGCCTTCAGTTTGGTTTACTTAGTTAGACTTGCCGGAAGTTAGTGACAACCGAAAATGATATAGCTAGAATGTAGCTAACGTTAGAGGGTTCTAGGTAGAAGTCAATAGGTCTAGACGGGTCTAGATCTAGTCTGGACTGTTGCCTAGAATTCTAGACAAGATCTAAAAAAACGTTAGACAGACTTTACCCCACTGGTCCGAGAAAAGGCAAAAGCCTAAAAAGGTTTAAGTTAACTGATCTTATTAGTTGCTTTGATAGCGCCATATCTACTATCTAGCTCAAAACTGATTCATTATTTGTATTCAATTATATCAGTTAACTGCTCAACAGTCTAGGCTTACTATCTAGACGTCTGTCTGCGCCTAGCCATAGTTCTCCCCAGGTGTTTTTTTATCCTCTTACACAAATGTGAATAGATCTAATGTTAAGGGGCTTACACGCGAGTACCCAGGTCATCGCAAAAGAAATAGAGTCTAACGTGTTACAATAACGATTCCACTCACGGATCGTACCGATATTTACCTTGAAGTTCAAGTTTTGGCTACAGCCGTATATGCCATCTACCCATTCGCTCATAGCCGGTATAAGTTGTTTAATTTTATTAATTAGCTAACGAAAAAAAAAAAAAAGTAGACGTTAGAGTTGTCACAAATCCAGATGCGTCGATCGCTGCCAGCGCCAGAGATAGCTAGCTGGCCGGCTGGCGCCGGGTGGTAAAAGCACTGGCTGCCGCTGGCACCCTTGCATGCCACGCACGCACGGCGCTTGCCGACCCGGCCTGGTTGGCCCCCAGTAATGGCGTCGCCTTAAGAGGGCGCACTTCCATGAACAGTCACTTGAATCGGTCTATAGTGCTAGCGTACTTCCATCTCCATGTAGATATCTCAAAATTCACTTAACCAAATTGCACCAAAATCACAGGAAACACTTTATGACTCATGTCCACTTGCTCACGCTAATTGGAACCAAATCGCAAGTCGGGAAGCGTAAGTGAAGTTGTCGACTTTCCTGTCGTCGCTAAAAATAATCTGCTCCGTACGACTAAACAAGAGTGATCGCGGCATAGGCGCCCTACCTGCCTGCGCACGCACCAGAGCTCTACAGCTCTATGGCACGCACAGACTGAAGTTAGTTAGCCATGTAATAATATACAAATGATGCACAGGATAGAGTGTGTTAGTGAAGGTGCGGCGCGCTCGAGAGTATTGACAATGGTGCGACATGCACGAGGCGCAGCCGAGTGCATGTTTGCAACCGTTGTCAATACTCGAGAGTGCGCCGCACCTTCACTAACGCCACGAAATAATCCTGTGCATCATTTGTTTTATAAAATGGGTCGAAAACTAACAGCATTATTCACGTACCTTTGTGGGTCAATACCAGTCAGCTACATGTAGCACTCGCTCAAAAGTCAAGATGTCCGAAGATGTTCGTCCCAATCATTTACGCACGTCGCACTCGGAAATCCCGCACATAAGTACTGTACGTACGTATAAGAGTATACGTACGCCACGTGTTATGCACAAGAAAGGCCGCCGGCTGTTGTGGCAGCCCGCGGCCCGAACTAGAAGTTGTTTACAGGATTGACAGCGCGTATACTAGCGCGTGACGCACTTGTAACAACTGATTGAGTGCGCACTGCTAGTGTAAACATTGTGACGTACGTCAGGCCAGGGAGGTGGAAGAGAGACTCTTCTTAGTGCATTTACTAAGAAATTAATGCACGCACACGTGACTCATTTCAGCGCTTCCGATTGGCTACATTCTTGAACCCATTTTATAAAATGAGACAAATCTTTCAAGTAGGCTTTCGCCCCGATAATTCACGCAGAAAATCCGAGGTAGCAGACGCTAGCGAAAGTGAGTGCGTGTGGGGCGCGTGGCTAGTCGACACGTTAATGGGGGTGGCCTGCAGCACCGTGCGTGGAGGGACATCATGTTCACATAATTTCACGCGTAGTGTGTTGTGTGTGTAGGCGACAGAAATCGGGTTAAATCTACAGTTGATATGATATAGTCTATGGCCTTATCATTCCTTTACAACATTATCTCAGTTGATTACCTCTGTACAACACGTGTATATAAGCGCCCGATTGCAGACAGCAGGTGGCAAGCGACCGTTGCAACTACTTACATTATTACCCCTTTCGAAGTAAATGCACCAGTCCGACTAGAGCCATCATCGAAAAATGAGACGGAAAGTGGAATATATTTGGTTGTTTTTTGCTCCCAAACTTAACAGTTATGTTGTTAATAAGGCTGCTACGTATGTAGATAATGTCTCACATACAACTGTATCTGGATATTGCGTTGAAAATGATATTTGGCGAGAAACAAAACCTTGAAATCACAGGAATTCACACTGCTGACGACGGCAGACTGTGAAGGTCAACGGCTCAAATTTTCGTTGGTAGTCTCGTTACGTGATAGTTCTGTATGGATTGTACACGTTCCCTATATATGACAGCAATTATGACTGGGTAGTCTAGCTTTACTGCAAATTTGCGTCAGGACTGGTCAACCAATGAACAAGATTCTTATATCACAAAAATGGGCAGAATCTCTACTTTCTGAAACCGTGCGCCCCAAGTTTGTGCGACCTTTAGTTCTCGAGATATCCCGTCTGGAAGAATTGCAAGACGGCAAATTATGCTCAAATTCGTCAAATTTGGACTGTTCGCCATAGACAATTCTACTCATAAGGTACTTTTCTGATCAAATTTGCGTCACTGCTACAAATGTTACAATAATGATATATACACATAGATAATCCCTAAAGTGTCCACTTTCAGAATCCGGGCGCCCCAAGTTTGCTTCTTAAATAATTTAAAAGTTATGGCAGATTTTGTGGAAAAATGCGTCGATTTTTGACCCGTTTTACGTGTTGTAGCGTTCGCGCGGAAACGCGGCTTCGCAGGTGACCGAAAGATTTGAATATGAGCAAAAAATCAATTTATGAATTATTTGAGCTAAGTCGAATGAAAAATATAGTTCGTAAATCACACAAATCGCCAAAATCATGACATTTTTTAGTTTAGTTCCCGCGTAAATTCCCCGTTCGCAAAGTACTAGTCGGCTAACTTCAGTTCTAGATTGTGCATGTCGCGTTTACCATGATCTCTCGCGAAGAGTAAGTTTTTTTGAGTGACGACTTGAAAGTCGGCGTCAATATTGATACTTCTCGATTACCGGTTTCGTTCAAATATAAGACAGTATTTTGAAATATGCTTAGAAGTATGTCCTGTAATTTTGGTGCGATTTGGTTCCGCGAAATTTGAGACAGCTGCATGAATAGGACAGTACACAAGTGCCTCCTGCTAGCTAAATTGGGCCTTATAGCGTCTGCTACTCGGTACGATTTAACGCACGCGTATGCGAGAGCTTGTAATCAGTGATATAGTTGGCACCTGTGACGTCACGACATCCGGGCTCGTCAGCTCATTAGCATAATTCTCACTCAAAAAATTCAATTTTTAACATGAAATTACGGGCTAAATCGTTATGAAATTTTGATTCTGTTTGCACCGCTGGGTCTTTTAGAATTAAAAGAACATATAAAAAAATTAAAAAAAAAAACGGGTACAATGCCCTTTTAAATCTCCAACCTAACCTTTTACGTTAATTAGCTACTAGTCTATTTAACGTATGTTAGAGTGTAGAAAAACTAGAACCTATAACGTTAGGTCTACGTCAGTGTCAAAGAACCTCAATTTGCTTTGGCGATCCAGCTATCTTTGTCCCTGTGGAAGCATAACACTACTTCAGACAAGGTATAGTGGCATCTATTATTACAGCAATAGATGACATTGATCGATTTATCATTATTGTGTCTTACTTGAAATATTCTCTGAAACTTAGCGATTATCGTTAGGTATCACTTACCAGTAATGTGGGGGAACATCATTACTGCTCCAAGGCCCTGTTGCATAGAGGTTGTGATCAAACATAGGTCAGGAAATCGAAAATTAGTCTCTGAATACTTAATTGTGATTGGCTGATGGCAGACTTATGGTTGATTTTCTCACTTATGTTTGATTTCATTTTTTAATGCATCAGGGCCCAGGTATATGAGCATGTATGCAGCTATGTTTTTATCTTATTCTGTTTTGCTGGCATGAAAATGTGAAGCATTATTTGATATGTGATGAGCTGAAAAATGAATGAGAAAAATAAGACCCATAATAATATGAAAAGAGATGTGTGATTACATACTGCAGCCTTTCTTGTGACTGCTAATGGCTGCTACCTAATGCACGTGTAAATACATGTATGGTTTTCACATGAGAAATTATGACAATGTGTGACAAGCTATTATAGTTGCCATAACAAGTGCATACTGTTTAAAGTATGCTGGAGTAATATGCATCCTCTGTATCTGAGTTAAATGGACTGGGATATTTGATGTACTGTATATATGTGTTTGAGGGATGATTGACAATTAATTTTGTTGACAAAAGGTCCTTTCTGTGGTCTAGGTCTACAAAGCACTTGTAGGGCAAGATCCTTGTTTCTACTGATCTGCAAAAAAAGGTACTTTCTACTTTGGGCATTGTCAATGGTATAAGAGATGCATGAGATACATACTGTAATTGCTGTAACACCTGAAGGCAAGGTACTGAAGAAAGGAAAGGGAAAACAAGTAGTATCCAGTTGTGGTCATTGATGATGAATAGACTTTTATAGGCTCCATTAGATTTCACGTTGATAACTTTGATAATTATTGTTATAACGTTAGAGTTTGGAAACTTCGTTGTGAGGTATTATCAGGAAATTCCCTTCATGATAAATCCATGTGTTTAACGGTTTGATATTTCCTTCTAAGAATAACGGAGCCGCTAGAAAAGTACGTGTTTCTCCTTCGGAAGTAACCTTGAAATGACAGAGTTTACGTACTGGTAGTCGTTTACGCACTACACATTAGTGCGCGAAGACAGTAGTGCGGAGTTTTATGCATGAAAGCAGAGGTTGACTCCGTATCCAAAACCTAGAATATTAAAACTCATATTATTGTTTAAATTTTATCTTATACACTGAAGGAAGTATCTGGTTACCGACATAAAGGATATTTCCACGGAAGTCTTTGATTGGATTAACGTACAGTTATTTCAATTCTATGAATTAAGACAAGTTATGACGGATCGGTTGTAAGCCCGTGTATATATAGCTATGTATTGGAGGCATATGTATTGACGCGCATTGTACGGCGGTAGTGAGGTACGGGGAAATTTCCTCGTTTTTGGCCTTAAAGTTTGAATTTGAAGATTTTTCGGAATAATTATAGTAATAATCTGAGAGAGAATGTTTTTCTCTTTCCTTTGATGTATGTGTAGCATCATAGATAATTCCAGTTTTTTATATTAAGGAAGTTTTGATGCGATTAAAACAATTTGCAGAATATTTGAATATAAATTGACAATGCATGTAGATGCATCATAGATGTAAAGTGGAGGGGTCTTAGAAAAGCAAGCTTGTATAATAAGACTTGCCTTTCAGGGGTCTTATTATACAAGCTTGCTTTTCTATGACCCCTCCACTTTACATCTATAATGCATCTACACGCATTGTCAATTTATATTCAAATATTCTGCAAATTGTTTTAATCGCATATATTCAACAATGTATTCCTTGTTACATATTATTGTTTTTATGTAAATTTTTGTATTATGGAAACTTTGAATAAAACTTGAAACTTAAAACTTGAAACTTGAAACTTGAAACTTGGAAGAAACACATTTTAGTTTGTACTGCCATTTCTACGCGTCGAACGTACGGACTCCGCGTCCGCGTAGGAGTGCTCTCTCCAACGTCCGCATAAGGTGTATGAATACCGTACAATTTTTTTGGAGGATAGGCAGAGCTAGCGGCGGAGAGACGCCGGAACTAGAAGAACTCTCTAGAGACCTGAAAGACGAATACCAAAGTACGCACTTAGATGACTAAGATGACTAAGATGGGAAATTATGAAAATATCTAAGAGTTAACCCCCCCCCCCCATACTTTGCCAGATGAATGGTCCATAATAGAAGATGTTATAACTCCTCGGACTTAGACGCCGGAAAAATCCAAGATGACGTGGTACTATAGGAACCTACAGATAATAGACGCCGGAATGCTACACGAGACGCCGGATCTTCATATTTTTTGCTGCCACTTCCCTCTCATCTTATATTTCATGAAAAAAAAAAAAAATGTCGGGGATGCAAACATTCAATCCCTCTGTCTTCTGAAAAAAAAAACAACAACAACGGAGGGGGCAGCCCCCCCCCCCAACTGTTGCAAATGTGTGCACCATGCGTTTATAACTGCAATTAATCTCCCTCGTGTTGATAGGAGAGGCGATAGTGCTTATCCCAATTCCAGATATTCCAGCAAAAGTGTGCACCAGATCGTTGAATTTCAGTTCTAGAAATGAAAAAGTTTCCTCGAATATATGGAAGACGTATCTTGCCACCTTCCCATTGCTTGATCCATGGCAATTTCCGAATTTTTCACAAAAAGTGTGCCTCAGCTATAGATCGCTTTATTTTAATTCTAAAAACGCAAAAAGCTCCGTCGGATGTGGGAGGGGGCACCCCTTCCCACACCCTCCCCCATCTATAGACCTTTTACATACACAGCTTTTGACACTTCCCTGAGAAAATCCTTATTTACTTGCATCATTTTTTTTTCGGAAAAAAAAAAGAAACATTTTAAGTAGGCCCCCTAATCCACTAAAGGTTTTACATCAGTTCGCTGAATTTCAGGTCTTAAAATGCAAAATTATCCTCCTGTTGGAGGAGATAGACCCCTCTCCTACACCCTTGTTTTCATGCTTTTTCTGTTTACTTAACATAGACAGGATTCGTGATATTCATCGTAATACAAGAAATGTATTCAAATGATAACATTTTTGGGCAAATTGTTCAATAATAATCTTTATATCAGTCTTATCACTACATCAAAATACTGCTTCCTTATGGGACCAATTTAAGTTGATAAAACATGCAAAAATGCATCAAATTGCACCGTTTAACATCAAATTGCAAAAAGTTCTCACTGTGGGGAGTGGGGGAGGATACCCTGCCCCCCCCCCCCCCTCCCCGATCAAATCCTAGCTACGTCGGTGCTATACAAGTATAGGCTACTACTAATATGGTTACTGTATAATAAGAGTATAGGAACCTACATACAACCCAACTTGGAAATTTGGAAATCGAAATAATGATGAACTTTTTGATGGTTTGGTGTAGTTATTGATGCAGATTAATGCACTGCACCAATTCCTAGATTTACTCATGATTCTCTAGATCTACACAAAATTCCTTCTTTCTTGTCTTGGTCTCACACAATATCGCGAAAGTGTATGCTCAGGCACAACAGCACCCGTACAGGTTATGGAAACTTCACCAGAGTTTTATCCCCGCTGAACGCTAGTTGGCGCACTCCTCGCCAGCGTTTCACTTTTCGACCGAGAGTTGACCATCTATTGGAGTGTAGGCCTACGATCTTTGGTATAAATCACTTTCATTGAAGTATACACTCAGATAACACAGTCCAATTTATAAGTACTGAGTAGCTAACAGTTGAGTTGAGTTGAGTTTATTAACAACATAAATGTGAATATGATAACATGATAACATGAAATTCCATAGGGTAAGATACAATAACATGAAAATTTTTTTATGAGAATACAATGATTTTGTACAAGGTTCTTAAAGCTATGCAAGCATAATATGTACTTTACATAATTATATTTATCTTACATTAGAATACATGTGGTGTAATAGATTTAGTTTCGTTGTGATACATTTATCACTGAAAAGGCAAAGAGTATGAATAAGTATGTAATGTAGAAAATACGCATAGACAAAGGTTCTGAAAAAAAAAAGAAAAACAGAAGATAATGTTGTTAAAGGGGGAACCAAAAGTTAGCACAAGTGCTAGTCGAGAATGGTTCTCCCATTATAGCTACATGTATATATATTTAAGCTGCTTATTGCAAGGTCTACTCTTTTAAAGTAACTGTACTATAAAAGTACATTAAACTAAACACTGAATATTCTTTTCTTCACTAAACTTCATTTAACAAGTGCTTTTTTAGGTTTCTTCGAAATGAAGATCTTGTTCTTTCCTCCTGAATATTTTTGGGCAAACTATTCCAAAACTTTGACCCGACAAAAGATATAGAAAATGTACCATGTGTCGTTTTACATTTCGGGAGTCTAAGCATGGAATGATCTTTGCCTCTAGTCCTGTATGCATGATTCATTGGCTCATAATATTGCGTTACAGAATATGGTAAATGTCCCTTGTGTAGATCATATACAAAGGTTGACACTGCAAGCTTATGCAGGTCAAAAACATCTAACACTCCTAGACTGGTGAATAATGGCCTTGAACTTGTTCTTAAGGGGGAAAATGTAATTGCTCTCACGGCCATTTTTTGTGCTAAAAGTATACAACAGTAAGTACCTCTATGCATCAAGATCATATATCTTGATCGAAACGAACTTATTTATTTAGTGGATTGTGCTCCCCCTCCCCTTGTCATATACGAGAATTAGCCTTAAAGATTAGTTAAAGTCTTTCCGCTCGGGACTTAACAATCTTACACACGGCCTGATCACACGATGAATCCTGACAAACGACAACACAAGACAGAACATGATACAACACTAGCCAAAGATGGTATAGGTTTCACTTCCGATCCTCCAATAATGATGAACGAGGAGAACAACGACGTTGACCTGAAGCGGATCTAGAGGGGGGGGGGGGTGGGGGGGGGTTGCAGCCCCCCCCCCCCAAAAAAAAAAAAAAAAAAAAATCCGGGGACCATTTTTTTTTTTATATCTTATCTTTTTTTTTTTAACTTGTAATTTTATTTTTTTTTCTATTTATGCCAATGACCTCTATACCCAAAATAGTGGTGGTTTAGATGCAAGAAAACGCCATTTTCACACACAGATTTTCAAAAATTCTCCCTACTGTGGCAGGGGGGACACCCCCCTCCCACACCCTCCCCCCCCCCCCCCCCCCTCGCTCGCTCCGCTCGCTCGGGCTCGGTCGCTACGCTCCCTCCCACACCGCCCCAACCCCCTCCTTTATAAAAAGCTAGATCCGCCCCTGTTGACGATATAGCTTGAAGGCAAAGGGGGCCGCCACAATATTTATGTATTAATGTGCGAGTATATATTGAATTTGGGTGTGACTGCTGCTTGTGTGAAACTATAATACCCAGTGTCATGGATTCAACATTTAATATTACAAATATCTAAAATCAAAACGAATACTAACAAAAGGGGCATTAAACAAAGATTCAAACAAAGGAGAAAGTTGAATTCGTAGGTTTATCAACTGTTTCTTTCCTATCTTCATTTACTCAAAAACAGTGATGACCTCCAAACCAATACGTTCACATTATGTAACATGAATGATAGACATAAGCACGAAATACAGCGTGGATTAAAGGGTTTTGACAAGTATTACTTCAAACTTCAGTTCTTCTGGGATCTGTACGTTTATACTGCACTCTAAAAAAAAATCCGGGTCAGAACTGACCCGGAACCGGGTCCGTTGGGGTCACACCCCGTTCCGGGTCAAAAATGACTTGGAATTTGGTCATGAAGACCCGGAATGGGGTCACCCTGACCCACTTCATGACTCTGAATGGGGTCACATCTGACCCCATTCCTTGTCATTTCTGACCCGGAACGGGGTGTGACCCCAACGGACCCTTTCCGGGTCAGTTCTGACCCGGATGTTTTAAGAGTGTGTCGTTACATCTCCCGGGTAAATGGGAAAGTGTTCAGAAATTGGAAAGCTGGGGGGGGGGGAGCATCGCACAAAAAATTCTTTGTTTCAACTACTGTGCTCCCTTTGACTTCGAGAAATATATTGGTAGCCCTATATTTCTTGACTACATACACCAATCGGAATCATCTCGCTGTATGAGTTGTTAAATAGACAAGTCATTAAGATTTCAATTGATATTTCTTTGTGTTTTTCTCTCTATATGAACTACATTTCTGGAGAAATCCTTCAGCCTGGGATGCTTTCCGAGCCTTTCTGTGAATGATGTCTCGCCTCCAATCTATATGGAGGTTTGTTGTTGTATTTTTTTTTTTGATGATCTTAAGTTTGTATTTAATTTGTATCTTAATTTGATTGTATTTATGTATGTTATTTTGTGTCAGCTTTTTGTTGTTTTATGCACGGCAACTGTGTTAAAATCAGACTTTGTTTTGTTTTGTTTCGATTTGTTTTTACTGAAAGGGGTAAACTGTGAAAACAAAACGGAATAAATAAATAGATTAATGAATGTATGAATGAATGAATGAATTTATTAATTAATTAATTAATAAGTGAATGAATAAATGAATGAATAAATAAATAAGTGAATAGATAAATGAATAAATAAAATAAATAATTTTCTCTCATTCAGCGTCAAAGCAGAGCATCTGTTTGCTGGCAAACAAATGACTGGAAATATACTGCTGCGATGATAGACCATCTAGGCCTACAGAAACTTCATAAACATGCGATATAAACACACATAAACATACACACACACACACACACACACACACACATTTCCTAAAGCATAGGGAACAATGCAATGGCAAGATGAATGTTACAACGGTGAAACATAAATCAAAGCATTTCTAAGAAATTATACAAACACAATCACAAATCAAAAGCACAGATATCACACTACAAACACAACAAAGACTCAATAAAATCTTCATACCTGTAACGTTCATACGTAATAAAGTAGAGAACTAAAGACAGATGATTAAACAAAGGTCATTGTGACGTCTACCACAATACGCAATCAACACGCAGCGTGTACACGCGTCTGACCCACCGTTTTCAGTACGCGCTCCCCTTTGCGCTTAACAGCCATGAACATCTGATTTCTAACAATACACCCGATTGGTTGAAAGTTACTCTAATGCTTTTTGGGTTCTTGTCATCTTTCCCTTGATTGGAGTTTTAGCAAGAGCGCTGTCAGACACCTGCGTGTCATGCATGACGCGTTGAACTCCTTGGAGACGTCCTTCCAGCTTGTGTCAACAAACGCCAGTGATAACTGAGCTTCTCGCTTGAGTACACTTATTCTCAGAAATTTCTCTTGAAATTTCCTCATTTCTTCTCAGAATCACGGTTATTTCGCAAGCAATTTGCTTTAAGGTAAACATAATCCCTCTTTTCCACTTATATCATAACACAGATAGATTCCCTTCCGGAAATCTTGGATTCTGTCGGCATTTAAGAGAGCCAACACAGCTTTCAGTTTTCTCAAAGTCACCTCAAGGTCAAAATTAGCAATATCAAAGTATCGTGTATATTGGAAGGATGGTACAGTGGTACAGTTGACAAGAAATGTGATAATCCCTTCTCCAATATCTCATTTGATCTAGGGACCTTGAATACACTAATCTCTCATACATTTTTAAATCGCTTCATTTGTCTTTCAGAATGTTTGAATTTCTGCGAATCTTTTCTCTTTGGTTGATGAGTACATCACCATCTCAACCTCTCAGCCAAGAGATCATCAGAAAGGCGCGGACTCGAACATCTGTGAGTCGGCTTTACGTATGTTGCATGTATGACATGAAATGTTGCACGACGTAGCTAAAATGATCAGAACAGGTGGTAATACCACGTACAATATACGCGCTATACATTAGTGGTATACAATCGACACTTAGCTACTTGTATACCCGAAAATTTGGCGCCAAATGGTTGATACATATTTTTTCGTCATTTTAAGAAACAGTAGATGTTCCCAGAGATATAGGGCCTAGCCGTGTAATTATAGAATTTCGCCGAATATTTTGTTAATTTCCTTATTCATTAATTTATCAATCTATTGCATTTTTTTTTCTTTTTTTTTTTTTTTTTTTTTTTTTTGCTGGCAATCACAAATACAGAGTAAATGTGATCGTTATAAATTATTATTACGGATAGCAAATAAATAAATTTATGCAGGAATTGGAGTTATAAATCAATAGTGTCATCATAGGCAAGTTTTACACATGATATTTCGTCGGGGAAGATACGGAATACTGCACGAAAAAAACAACAACAAAACAACAAAACGGAGAGACGAGACCGTTACGTTAATGCAATAAAAGGCTCATGAGTGACGCAAACCGGTGTCATTGGCCACTGGAAGTTTATGACAATGAAAGTAGTCCCATAACACAGCCATAACATATTGAAATCAAAATATTTCACCATACCTATAATAGAGCATGCAAGACCTCGTGATTCGCACACGAAGCCATGAGCGGATCAAGTCTGCCGGCTCCCCTCCGGGCCTCAACTTGTCTGGTGCTTTGCTCCTCCAGATCCTGCACCTCCAGCAGGAACAAAACAACACAGAGGATAACATTCGCGTAAGCATCTTTCCTTTGAGTTCATCGTATTATTATTTTTTGGTCATTATATTGTTCGGTGGATATTGATCTAATCTCCTCTGGTTATATAAATGTGAGCAGACTAGATTAAAATGTCCAAAAAAATCATGTTTCGCTCTTATAAATCATTTCTTTTCAATATTCTTTAAATTTCAGACTCTGACGAGTAGGATGGAGGAAAGTCGGCTAAGATATCATCAAATAGAGTCTGATTTAGAGGTAAGAGTTTTGACCATGCAAGATAAAGTGCACAAAAACATTCAATCTTTTTCATGTAAATGGTAGATTTCATTCATTGAAATAAAATTGACATGGAAATGTTTTTTTCATTTTCTTACAATAGATGTCGATCTCTAGAGAAAATCAACTTTTCTGACTTTCTTCGATTATGTGAATGTTCCTTTTCTGTGAGAGTCGTGGCATTAACGAGTTTCGGGGTTCAAAACAGATATCCACTCAAATCCACTCATCAACAAATAAAAGTGTGCATGCTAGAAGTATATCGACAAAGAATGGAGGACACCTTAATTCAGAAAAAGCCAGATAAAGAATGCATGTTTGTTACCTTAACAGAAATTGGCCAGAACTCTAGGGATAAAGGTAAGTAATGAGCGAATCGTCGAAGACATCGAGAAGGCGTGGTGGTCGCTGAAGGAGGAGAAGCAGGAGATGGAGAGGCAGTTGGAGAAGGAGCGTTTGAGAGCCCAGGAGGCAGAAGAGACTTTAAGTGTGAGTATAGTCAAAGGTTGGATCTATTCTCTCATTTTGCAGGAGTTCATCTTTTTTATTGTTTCTTGTACTCGCTCATAGCTTATTGCAAGTTAACAAAAATTTATGGACAATGTCTAAATGGAATTTAGGATACACCAATGTGTTTTGGTTGATGCACCGTTTTAGAATGTGAATTGAAATTCGCATCTTCATGTCACGGTTATTTCAGCAGCTTTTTTTCCCTTTTATTCAATTGATGACAGGCCTATGTCAGGACACCAAAGCCTACCTTCTCAGATGTAGAGACTCAGACTCGTCAGTCTCAGCAGGAATCGAACACGAAATCTCCCAATCTCGCTACGAAGCAGGTCCAGACTGTCCACCTGTCAGGATCGCCGGAAGCGGCACGAGAATCCTCCTCCACTGTCAAGATTTCTAACCCTGGACAGTCACAGTCACTGGGAGGTACCAAAGTGGCTCATTCATCCGACAGACTAACCACCAACAATCCTCAACCAAGACGTCGTGCAGCCTCCCACTCCTTGGATCTTTCCCCACAAGCGAAAAATATTTATGTAGTTGGCCAGGACGATCTGGTCCCGTGGGATGCGTCGGGAAGTTGTCAGGAGATTGGCAAGGGTGCCTTTGGTGTGGTCTCCCTCCATCGCCATGCCGCCACTGGTACACCTGTGGCCCTCAAAATCCTCACCCTTCCGTCTAGTACTGCCATCGACTATCAAAAGCGGATCGAGAAGAACTTCCAGAAAGAAATCGACATTCACATGGCCCTGGACGGACTGCAGTATTTCCCCAAGTTTTACGGCGCCTTCCGAATCTCTGGGGATAAGCTCTCTATGGCTATGGAGTTTCTCGGCGATGCCAGTACTGGAAAGGCACATTCCATTGCCGACAAGTTCGATGGAAAAGGACCCGAACTTACAACCGTTGCCTGGTATGACATCCTTATCGACGTAGTCTGTGGGCTGAAGGCTATGCACGAGATAGGCATTCTTAACAACGATTTAAAAGAGGACAACGTTCTGTTGGTTTTGAAGGACAGATGGTACGGTAAGTTGATTGACTTTGGAATGTCATCATTTGGTCCCAGAAAGCTGAACATGAACGAAGAGGCCGTCATTGAGTACGAGCAGGGTGTGAATTACAGCCACTACGCACCCGAATGTGCCCTGGAAAACCAGCCAACATCACAGTTGAGCGACCTGTTCCAGCTGGGCAGATTGATCGGCTTCGTCGGCCAAGAAATCAAGATCGAAGGCTTACTCGATATGGGGAATTATGTCTGTTCCTGCGATGCCGACAAACGACCGCCTCTACACTCCTTTCTCGATGAACTTCGTATTCAGAGAGCTGCAGTGACAGCCGTGTAAATAGATCACTAGCGGAAGGTAAGTTTTATGGCACTCTGAGGGCTGACACGCATTTCATGTCTTACAGAAGGTAATGAGATGAATTCAATGAGATATACGCGGTAACCTATGGCATATAGTGCAAGAAAGTAACGAAATTATGGTGTAAACTGGAAAGACAATGCTTGAATGTCAGAAAGGAACACAAACAAGATGTGAAATCTTATCTGGTTCCAACAACAACAGCAACAACAACAGCAACAACAACAAAGAAACCATAAAGTGCCCCAATGCATTTTTCATTTGTCATATGCCACAACGCTTTTCAGTATTCTGCATATGAACTTCGTATTCAAGGGGCTGCAGTGACAGCCGTGTAGATAGATCACTATATAGCGGAAGGTAAGTTTTATGGCACTCTATTAATGGCTAACAAGCATTTCATGTCTTTGAGAAGGTATGTGTCTTCACATTTGCAAATATCTGAAAAGCGCAAAATCATAAAAGTGCAATGGTCACTGAAAGTGTACATTATACAAATGTAGAATGCCATTTCATTATTTTGAAATGTTTAAAAAAAATCATGGTTACCAAATTGTTGGTCGTCTATCAAGTAATCTGATAAACATCTATACCACAGCTAGTGATGCACAGAGCTTTGCACAGTAGCCGATGGCACAGAGCAGGAAAACAACGAAACTATGGAATAAACTGAAACGACACTACTAAAATTTAAGAAAAGAACACAACCAAGATGTGAAATTTTAACTTGTTACAACAGCAACAACAACATAAGAAAACCGTTAAGTACTCCAATTAATTTTTTTTTTCATCTGTCATATCCCATGATTCTGAGTATATTCAAGTCTCACAAATGATGCTGACACTGTTATTGCATGTTTATAAAACAATGCAGGAATTTTACGAATCTGATGAAATTTCGATATGATTACCTCATGAAAATCGTGGCTCGTATGCAAACAATTATTAACCAATGTTTCAGCATTTCTTTTCAGGTTGGACTGGACTCTTTGCTGTGAATGAAATTCATGTAAAGACATGAAAGCCATTTTAACCGTCATTTCAAACTCTTTTCAAAACACATCATAATCACTCATCGGGAAAGTGAATCAACCTCTTCACTACCTGCTCAAAATAAACTGTTTCACAGACGGAAAAAAATATACAGGGAAACATTAAATTGAAGAACCCTTGGCTTGTTTGCTACAATAACAATGTAAAAAGTATTCACTACTTCAGTGAGAAAATCAAATGCTAGTGTTCCCGTGGTGATTGACAAAGGGCTACGAATCAGGAAACGTTTGTTGTCGTTTTTGGTTCAAACAATGTAAAGTTTAAGCATTTGGATGGGCAAAAAATGCTAGAGTGATCTCATGACCAGTGCTTGAAAAAAAAAATGAATATCTTTTTACAAAAGGGTTAATAAAAATGTACATATTGTATATACGTTTTTCTTCTAAATTTTACACATGCCTCCTGGAGTAGTTCTTGGTGTTTTGAATTTGTCACAGTCGAGCCAATATTGAGAGATGCTATGGAGAGACAAATTTTTTGAGCGTGAGGTATGATGAGGAAATGTGCTATCCTACTCAAACCAAAAGTCAGCTAGAATGTGAAAAAAAAAGGAGAATGTAGCAGTTATACTTATATAACAGAAATGTTCTGGAGACAATAATAAAGAATAAAAGAGATAGGACAATAAATGTGTTTGTATTTGGAGAGAAAAGAATGGAGTGCACCAGGGAAGAAGAGTTTTTTTAGAAGCTAAATACAAATCTAGAAATACTAATGGATGGTAGATACATGAAGGAATGGCATACATATTGATATACACACATACACATCTGCAGTCACACACACACGCATTGTACATGTTTTATATGTTTTATGTGGTGTATGTGTGTTTATACAGGTTGAATTAGTTTGATATCATGTGTCATGCGTTCAACACAACATCTCATGCCTGCAAATTACTATAATCTAATACCAAAACGAAAATAGTATTAGAGGCATAAAACAAAGATTCAAATACAGGAGAGAGTTGACTTCATAAGTTTATCAACTGCTTCTTTTCTGTCTTGATTCACTCAAAACAATGATGACCTCCAAACAAATTGTTCTCACAAATATAACAAAAATGAAGGATATACACAAACACATAATACAGTGTACACTGTACATTAAAGTCCTTTCACAAGTATTAATACAAGTCTCAGTTCTTGTACGTTCTTTAAGTTTGTACTCTGGTTACATCTCTTGGCAAACTGTTCAAATTTTTCTGCAACAGTGGAATGCCGGACTTGCAAAATCTTTCTCAACAAGTGCTCAAAATGTTGTCACCTGAAGTTCTCAATCAACACAAAAATGTGTTCTTCTTCTGAAAATGCAATACTCCATCATAATACATAATCATATTCATAAAACTTTGCGACAGCTCTGTAATGCCACTCTCTGTATCCATTCAGAGCTGCAATGTCAGGAAAATACTTAATGTACATACAAGTCAGGATATAAATGTAAAGGCCCTACAACTTCAGCGAGACCTCCCCGCTGTCTTAATTTGATATGACGTCTACTCCTATCTAGTTTTTCTTGATAATTACAAAAGAAAATATTATATTATTTCTATCAGAGAGTGATGTCTTCTTTGTGTGCAATCACCAAGAAGTAGAACCCAGGTTTTCTTGCTGTTTCTGGCACTTAAACACCATCTAATGTGTTCAGAATAAAAATATGTGAGACCATGAGCACTTTTGTGTGACTTTTGATTCATGAAATCACCCATACTCCCCATAAATATATGCACATACCTATACATGTGAATATATACACATATGCATATAGCTACCTCTATACAGAAAAAGGGAAATCATTAACACATTGCAAACTTTGATTAACAAGACCTTCTTGTTATAACACACATAATACATCGGAAGTGTGAATGTTAACTATGTTTCAACCTTTTCCTGTACCACTACCACTTTAAAACTGGGAAAATGTACGGACGCTGAAGAGACGGGGAAAGGGATAACCATCCCATGAATAGTCTATGTTTCAACTACTTTGCTCCCTATGCCCTGCCAATGATAACTGAACTCTTTTGAATACAGGAATAAATAGGGGTATGTACTTCTATATGGTATGACAGCCCACATTCTGTCTGGGTGGTTGTACAGCCTGACCATGAGATAGTGGTAGACTTGGTAACATTGCATTACATGTTACACAAAATAACAAATAACCCCCCCCCCCCCCCAACAATTATAATATCATTTTTGTTGCTGTTGTTGATGATGGTAAATTGTTCCTGCTCTACCTTACCATGAAGTACTTGAGGCAGATGTCTGGAGGTTTTCACCCCAGGGAAACTGTAATCCATGGACCAGCTAAATGGGCCCCGTAATGGAAGAGTTAACCCTAACTAGGAGGGGGGGTCCTCGGAGACTCCCTCTTAACATTCTGTGAAATGTGTCACCATCGCAAAAAGTTATCACAGCGATGTTTCTTGACTTCTTTCTTTCGAGTCTTCCGCATCTTTTGATACCAAATTTGTGACGCCCGGGCATGCAGTTCCGAAATTATGCATACATGTAAATATGTACATCCATGTCGGACCCAAAATTCTCAAAAACATGAATTCTTATACAATTTCCGGAGGACCCCCGCTCTATTATTTTTCTAAATTGCCCGGCCTAGTTAGGGTTAAGGCAAAACATACCTGCAGTATCATCATATTGTCTATATCTTTCCATCCGCAGAGTTTGAGGTCTGTTAATTTCCCACAGATCTAACACCTCATGCATGCAGTTACCTTGTGCAAATGGGTTAACAAAACAAAGTGTACCAATACCCTGGAAATCAAATTTGTGTACAGCCAGAATATACAGAAAACAGCCATAATTCACCTGTGATAGCTCCTGAAAGCACACATATTTTGATAAATCAGATCATATCTCTACAACAATTTGGAACTTGTGCTTTTTTTGTTCTGCTCCGTAGGTGCCAGTACTGATGTGTGCGCATTTCAGCTATACGCATACGTTTTTTACGAATAATATCAAGATTCCATGTCGATCGCTTAGCTGATCGCGTGCACGCATTGCATATCACAATGGTTCAAGACATATTTGAAAAAAATATTGATACCGCAATCATTCTGACTGAAAGCATTCGGAGATTGACTTGTCTATTTTAAGTCATTTTTGTTTTTGTATCCTCTTTAAAATTTACTATATAAACTCTGATAAATAAAAATCGGAGTGACAAAAAACTACAATATTTTGCTCAGGGCATGTCTCAAGTATATTCAACAAATATAGCAAAACATAATACTCAGAGTATTGGTACACTTTATGTAATTTTTGACCTTACTCTCTCTCCCTCCTATCTCTACATGTCTTTCAGATTTGATCTCATTTTGAGAAATGCATCTCTTGACTGCATACATCAATCTGAATTATCCAGTGAAGTTCTTAAACAGACATGTCACTATTAAAATTACAACAGATATTCTTGTGTGTTTTTCTGTTTATATTTATGAATCGCTTTCCTGAAAGTATCATATGATTGGACCACCTGCTGCAACTCAGTATCCAGGTACTAAACATCTGCTTGTCAGGAAACAAAGGGCTGGAGACATTCTCCTACGGTGTTAAACAACCTACAGCAACTTCATTAACACTACTGTTACAAAAAAAAAAAAACAAACAAACAACCAAACAAAAATCATGAAAAATATAAAGGCACAATACCATGGCAACATAGTTAATTTTGATGCATGTTACAAAGGCAAAACATTAGCCTCAAGCATATCAAAGAAGTATAATACAAAAACAATCACAAAACAAAAATATAGTTAGACTACATATAAGTCAACAAACTGGCAAGAGAAACAAGTGACAAATAAATGCTGACTGCTCTCTTTTGCTCAGTTTGACAAGAAATAATGGAATGTTATCACATACAAAGACAAGGAGATGTTCCATTGATGGTCCTTTGTTCGAGAATATACATTTTTCTTTTATCCACAACAGTAATTTACAAGCACATCTTGCAGAACCTTCACCTGGGCTGAAAAAAAAAATAAGAAGTCTAAACCTATACTATGAAAGGCAATCCACAAATATCTGGATTATTTCCTTGCATCCTACAAAAATAGTATTATTTTGGCAGTGAAGTCCTATAAACTCATGCATAGTATCTCTTACTTCTTACCGATTTACATCCCACAGCCCTGGTGAGATGAAAGATGTAAATAACGAATGTAGGTTGTACATGTATGCTAAATGATAATGATTGTGATGCAGCCAGGAGGAAAGTGATATGATAGTTAGGAAAGATGGAGATTCAGAGCGTGAATTGTCAGTGGGAAGTACAAGTGGGAGGTGTAGTCTAGCACTTGAGATATGACGATACTTACTTTTACACTAACATCACTGTCCAGAAAACACTGTCAAACATTACTAATTCCTGCCTGTGTTACAACCATTAATATTAAATGGGTTAGTCAAATACCGGTTAGTGATTGGCTAAACACAGTCACGTGATGGAGGTACATTCGTTATGTTCGCCCATGGGCGAACATTCTTGTTATGTTCTCCCATGGGAAAACATTTTCACATAACAAATACCTGCGCGCACAGTGAATTTGGCTCTGCGCGAGCTAGCGCGATCGAGTGCATTGTGCGCGTGCTGGACCTTTACGCTAAGCGTACCATGATATCAATAAGGTACGGTGTACGGTTTGATGCGCCACTTTGCGATGGTATTTGACTAACCCATATAATATAACAGATGATGACTTTTGTTGTCGGGAACATACCAAACGTTCGACCCTCACGGTTTGATATGCCATTTCTGGGAGGCTATAAGTCCCTCGACTTCGTCTCGGGACTTATAACCTCCCTCAATAGCATTTCAAACCCTTCGGGTGGAACATTCGGTATGTTCCCTTCCCCGCCAGTCATCATCTATATAATGTATGACTTCAGCCCAGCTTTGTATCAATTTGCCCCTATTGTGAGAACAGTCTGACATTACTTGGCTATCCCCCCCCCCCACCTTTTCAGGATCAAGGGTGAATGGGGCAATGGGTAAACACAGCCAAGAGAAAATGTTTAATAAGTACGCCACCACCATATACACTGACAAAGAAAATATGATGTCATACTCCAGAGCATGGAACAATAATTTAACCAAGCTAAAACTGAAATGGTAAAAATCCTAGAAAATCTATACTCAAAAATTGAATGATATTGATTAGTATTTTTGAGCTAAGTTCCTGCAGTGAAATTGTGGGGAGAAATAAGAATAATATATGAAAGTGCAATATAATCACAAAGGGGAAAAGATACAAGATAGAAATGGCTAAACTAAGTTAGCACTTACACTGAAGTATCCTGAAATAAACAGTTAAAATCCAGAAGCGGCATAAGATTGATATTTTAATGTAACTAGGGATTGCACATCACAAGCTCATGCTATTTGTAGTCTCCCTTTCTCTTCTCATATTTATGTTATATTCCTATATTTGACTTTGCTACTAGTATGTATTATGCTTTTGTAACTGAAAATAAACCTTGACCATTACTGTAGATTTGTGTAATATGTATGGTACCATAACAAAGTGTTTAAAATTCCATAGAGATTGGTTACCATCAATGAATACTCCTTGCACATGTCTGACATTATAAATGATTACACCATGTTCATAACTGTTTGTCACAGCTAAGCAAATATGTCTCTACGAGTTCCTTCATGGAGATCTAAATAACGATTTTAGCACCTGCAGAGAAGAAACTTTGCTAGGTCAGAGAGAACAAAATGGATTGTGAAAAACTAGAAATGGCAACTGGTATGCCTCCACTGTATCACACACCATTTTGCGAATGTGTCTACAGTACATCTTGATAATGTGTGACAACAGTTTCACATGATTGGACAGACCTTTGACCCTTCGACCTTTGACCCCTTGGAACAAATCTTATGTGGAATCATTGTGCAATGCACGTATATTTCCAAGATATGGACAAAATAATGTAATTTCAGCAGTAAATAGTGTAGATTTTAGAATTTTAACCTGACCTTTGACCTCAAACTTTCTAAAAGAATATCTGTCATACAACACATGCATATGTGCTAAATTTGATGAAGATACTTCACCCCATTTCCAAGATATGGAGAAAATGCAAAATTTAAGCATTTTCATTTGACCTCTAACCTTACTTATCCTAGAGAATCTCAGTCTGGTAATAATGTATACACCAAGTTTCATGAAAATACCTCCAGGCATTGCAGAGATGTGGGAAAAATAGTGAAATTGACCTTGTTCTACCTTTGACCATGAGCGCATGCACCAAGTCCAAAGGTTCATTTGCTTTGTCTGCTCATACATACATATGCCAAGTTTTACTTAGATACCTCAAATGGTTCTTAAGTTACATCATCCACAAAAGGCAGACAGATGTACGGACAACCCAAAAACATAATGCCTCTGGCTTCATATTGTGGCAGAGGCACTGTCCCGCAAACTCCCTCACTTATTAAAACATTTGTGAGAACAGTAGATGTTACAAAATCAGTTTGTAGGTGCAACTCCAAACAATAACAATTAACAAAAGAACATATCCTTTGGTGCAACAGCTATAGCTATAAAAGAAACATGGACTACTTTTAACTGTATCATTGGACCGACAAGAAAATGTCATGCATTAGCTTCATCCACAAGACTGAAACAAGCCATTTACTGTAGATCACGTTTAAATAACTGTATCACAACCTATGCCTACTGTTTCTCACAACAAACCCATGGAGATACTTTGAAATGGGGTTGAGTAACAGACAGAGTCCAAATTTTACTTTTAACGGCATGCATAAGACAGCGAGTAAATATCAACACAAATGTAGAAATGTGTGCTTATATTTTTGAATGCAGAAGTAACTTTTCAAAAAGCACAATCACAAAGACAGCAGCAATATGATCTCTATAGTGTAACTCCACATCAGTTTGTGCACATGATTAAATTGTCACTGGTCTTGTGGCCATATTTCCATTTTTTTTAAATATTTCTCCACGGTTGAAAAAAGAAAAACAAAGGCATGCTTCTAACTACTTAACGATTATGGGAGAACAGTATCTCTTCCATATCAATTTACTACAGAACAACAAAACACCAACACAAAAATAAAAGTCACACAACAGCACCTGAGTTTCACAATAATGCATTAGAAGCTTGCAAAGACGGACAAGAAATTGATTGACGTCTAACCCTCACTGCAAGAACAACTTTCAATCTGCAGATGTACAATTTTCATCAAATTTCTGGCGTTGTAAACCTTGAAAATATAGAATCCCATGTAGCAAAATGTGTATCTATGAACATGGAGTTACTAGCTCCATGCTATGAGCATATCACCTGCACCAGCTGTTAACTTTAAATTACACAAAGCATGTAGGAAAGATGGCACCATATCAGCACACCGTGCCAACTTTCACAACATAAATATTCCTAAACAGCCATAGATCTCACCATGTGTGTAAAGATTTATGTGTTTGTTTAAAAACCAGAACAAACGAACTGAAAAGAATGACATAAGCCCTGACTTTCTTAAGACGTTGAAACATCTTTTACTACCCGACATGTCAAATATAACTAGAGACGCACTCTGAGAGTGCAGACCTCTGCCAAGCATGCAGCTCATTTCCACCACTGATCTTGTTCTTCCATAGAGATACATGTATCGGTGATTTCCACCCATACGTACTTATAGCATTGTGTGCTGAAAGTCGCCCGATTTCTCAATATAGAAGCCTTTGTTACGTCATAAACCCTCAGCTGCACGGCGCGCCTCGCCCTAGCAGAAACTAGAGCACGCACTTCAGTGCACGCATGCAAACCTCAATATGCGCAGTCTGAACTCCCCAAGTTCGTTGACCCTACCTGCCAAAATGCCAAAAATCCTTCATAAATTCCCCCAAAATTCTCGGATCACTAGCAAAATTTAATCATCTGCTACTTGTATCATTCTAAACCTTTCCTGCAAGTTTCATCCAAATCCGTGCACAACTTTTTGAGTTATTTTGCACACGTACAAACAAACAAACAAACAAACCAACGGTAACGAAAACATAACCTTCCCCCTTGGCGGAGGTAATTATGCTCCGTTGAGATCTCATTACACAGGACGGGACTTTTGTGGATCATTGATGGTATGAAGAACTGATTTCAGCTAAAGATATTCAATGTCTTCACAACCCTCACCACTTGGTTCACACATCCTTCCTGGATTAATGCTGTAAGTCTGCTTCACTTCCACAGGCCAGCTTAAGGATTAATGACATTATGGTGTATTAAAAAGAAAATAGCAAGAAAGTACCTAACTACATGTGGGTAGGTAACACAAAAACACACCCAAAGTAAGTTTCATAACAAGAGTTGAATCCCACAGGACTTCAGAAAGCAAATAGACATATTACCTCTGCCAAGGAGATTATGTTTTTGTCAGTGTTGGTTTGTCTGTCTGTTTGTTCATTTGTCTGTTTGCAAAATAACTTACAAAAGTTACGATGAATTTGGACTAAATTTTCAGGAAAAGTTGATGACATATGGAACAGATGATTAAATTTTAAAGGCATTATTTACCATTTGCAGATGAAACAAAAATCCAGCATTAGTTCTTCAAAATAGTTCAAAAATTTGAGTTAGGGATAGAAACAACCAATGTAAAAATTTGAACCAGTATAATTGATGTGAAGCATTGCTTAATATACAAAATGTGAACAATAATTTTCATAAAAATGTTTCCAGACTAAACTGTCTACAGTCATGGTTTAATGAGAAAAATAGTGATACATCCTTATATTTTAGGCTTCAGTGCAAAAATTTTATATGGCAGGGTGTTTTTTGATACAACTGACCTACACATACGCATCAAAAGTGATGTCTTGAACATTTTTTAAATCACTGCTCCCAAAGGTAAACAGGACCTTTAATAGTGATCTGCATCACCATCTGGCGCCAGGAATAATTTTTCGAATTTTTAGGATTCTTTATCATGGGAAACAAGGCTAACAAACAAGGGAATTCAGGCTTGAGGTGTACATATGAGCACTGAGCGCGCGCTCGAGGCACAGCAAGAAGTTTTTAAAGGTAGAGACACTAAAAAGGACTCTTTTATCATTGGGAAATAGAACCATTTTCAGTATATATGTATGTATCTCTGGGTGGAAATGAGCTGTGTGGCAGAGGTCTGCACTCTCTGAGTGTTTTGTGAGTTTATCAGTTGATTCTGATTTGGACTCCACTCATGCATTCACAGCAAAATTCATAGAGGGATAAGCTTCCACTAAAGCACATTTTTCAAACCTGAAAGAAAACCTCACGCTGCTTCTTGTTAATTCCTTATACAAACACTGGACGTTTTGATTCTTTGAGATTCTGCAATTATAAACACATTGCTGACTCTTCACAAGCTGCTGGTTTGTTCATGGAGGATGTGGCATCACCAGCCAACAAATGACAAATATTTCCACTATTCTTCTGAAGCTCAAGTTGTCCAACATCCATTTAAGTAGATTTCAGAGTGTGTATAGCCTTGTGTATAGTGGTCCTACAGCTAACAGTGCATCAAACAGGTAGAATCAACTAATAAACAAGACAAAGGCTCAGAAAGCCAGCAAATACATAACATAGGTATGGTTTAAGCTCTTGTATTGTCTTCAACATCGTTGACAATTGCACATACAGATTTTTTTCTTCCTTTTTTTCTTTCTGTGTCACCAAGAAGGCCAACAAAAAGTGGTGCTCGTCAACTAAAGTAATTCATGCAAAGGCTCAATGACAAGAAATATATAGAAAAACATCTAAATATCATACAAGTATAGACAGAAGCCATATTTTCATGAAGAAAAAAAGTGACTTCCTTTATGTAACTATGCCAGAAGTTGTGCTTTGTGCGGTATTAGAATTGAGCATGAAGTTTCCATATCTCTCTTCTTCATCTAAATACTGTCTTTTTCCCTATAACTGACACCCTTTTCTGACATATGAGAAATAATATATCCAACAATCCTCCTTCAACATATCATGTGTGTGTACTGGAGGTAACTCAGCTTGCCAGAAGACAGTGGTCAACCAATTGCCGGCTGCTGCTTTAGTGTGTCCTTAGTTCCTTCTTCCACCGCCGCCTCCACCTCCTTTACGACCCTACAGTTTGAGAGAGACATGAAATTACCGTATGATGTATTTCAGACATAAACTTTACCATGCAATGTATTTCAGACATAAAATTACCATACGATGTATTTCAGACATAAAATTATCATACAATGTAATTCTCATACATGAAATCACCATATGATGTATAACACACATAAAATTATCATATGATGGTATTTTAGATACAAAATTTCTATACTGCTGCTGGGGTTATAAAACCTCATATCTCTAAAATGTCAAACTGTTCAGGAGCGAGAGAAAAAGCACTATAACACATGGGGCCATCTTTCCTCCGACATGTCGGTTTCATGGCGGCTCTATTCTTGGGATAAGACAGTTAGGATTTGGACAGGACATTACTTAATTATCTTTATCATTTGCTCATTACAATGGTAAATTATTATTTCTTAATCCTGATATATACTATTTCAATCATCTCACTAATGGTAATTTTTGGTCTAATATTAATGCTACAAATATTTCTGGAAACGGAGTTGTGCATAAGGCCTTGATTATGACTCCCTTATTTTATACTTGTTATGTAAATGGAATAGCTCAGTGCCCTAATGAATAGGAGCCCTGCCTGGCAGTGCAGCATGACTGCTGTGCATAGTTCCGAATAATTATGCCCAGGCCTGAATGAACATTGGAATGCCAGTGCTATACCACAGTACCGCAGTTCAAGACAGCATGCTATATGCAGCACTTCACAACCAGCAGCCAGACTACAGAGACACACCTAAAGGTAACTCCAGTCCAGCATAGTATATAACAGTGGCGACGAGGAGAAACTGAACACCACCACCATGAATTTCGGCCGCATTGGGGAACATAATCCTGGAACTGAGGATTTTTCCACCTACATTGAAAGATTTGAGCAGTTTATGGTGGCAAATGATGTGCAAGAAGGGAAGAAAGTTGCAGTGTTTTTGAGTGTCATTGGTGCAAAAACTTATGCACTTTTGAAGAGCTTAGTGAGCCCAGATCTACCCTCCCAGAAGAAATATTCTGAATTAATTTCAGCTTTGACCACCCACTTGTCTCCTCAACCATTGGTTATTGCGGAAAGATTCAAATTTCATCAGCGGAATCAGCATTCACATGAATCAGTGTCAGAGTATGCTGCAGAGTTGAGGCGTTTGTCCGACACATGCAAGTTTGATGCATTTTTGAAGGAAGCCCTGAGAGATAAATTTGTTTGTGGTCTTCAAAGCACAGTCATTCAGAAGAGGTTGTTAAGCGAAGCGAATCTCACATTCGACAAAGCACTGGATCTTGCATTAGCCATGGAGCTTGCGGACAGAAATACGCGTGAAATGAAAGGAGAAGCTGTTGGAGAAAGTGAAGTCAAGAAAGTCAGCGGTGGCTACACTGGATTCCATTCGCGTGGACCACCAAAGAAGAGAGAGCAGCAGTCAAACTTCTCAGATTCAAGGGAGAGAAGAGAGTGTTATCGATGTGGAAAAGGTGTTCACAATCCAGCAATGTGTAGATACAAGTCGTACAAGTGCAACAATTGTGGAAAATTAGGTCATTTGGCTGCAAAGTGCAAAAGCAAATCAACTAAGTATGTTGCATCTGAATCATCCATAGATGACAATTGTGAAGTCAAGGAAATGCACACACTTGGATTGTTCACTGTCTCGCAGAAGTCCGGTGAAGATGTGCTCAAGGTTACAGTTGAGATTAACGATAGACCGCTGGAGATGGAAATCGACACAGGTGCATCAATGAGTGTCATCCCAGCTGATCTTTATCGCAAGAATCTGCAACACATCAATTTGGAAAAGTCTGCATACAAGTTCAGGACATACTCAGGAGATGCATTGCCTGTATTGGGGCAAGCACAAGTGAAAGTACGATACGCTGACCAGATCATATCTGATGTTGTTGTAGTGGCGGATACTACAGGCCAACCAGCAATTTTTGGAAGGAACTGGTTGAAAAGGATCAAAGTGGATTGGAAGTCGATGTTTACTGTTTCTCCGAAGTCACTGAAGGATGACTTACCGTTGATCCAGTCAAGACACAAGGCAGTGTTTGAGCCTGGACTTGGAACCATGACAAATCACAAGGCAAAAATCAAAGTGAAAAGTGAAGCACATCCTCGCTTCAACAAGGCAAGACCTGTGCCATATGCATTGAAAGAAAAAGTGGAAGCTCAACTCGATAAACTTGTCGAGCAAGGAATACTCATTCCAGTTTCACATAGTGAATGGGCAGCTCCAATCGTAGTTGTTCCCAAGACGGATAACTCAGTTCGCATTTGTGGTGATTACAAGACAACCATCAATCCTGTGTTGGATGTCGACCAGTACCCATTACCTAATCCACAGGATTTGTTCTCAACTCTAGCTGGTGGATGCTATTTTACCAAGCTAGACTTATCACAGGCTTATCAGCAGATGATTCTGGAGGAAGACTCTCGCAAGTATCTGACGATCACCACTCATCGTGGACTTTATCAGTATACGCGACTTCCATTCGGTGTTGCAAGTGCACCTGCTATCTTCCAAGCCGCTATGGAACAAGTCTTGCAAGGACTGGATGGAGTTGTTTGCTTTCTGGATGATATGCTCATTTCAGGAAAAACAGAGTCGGAACATTTGGAAAGATTGGACGCTGTACTCCAACGTCTGGAGCAGAATGGTCTTCGACTTAAGTTGGCCAAATGTGAGTTCATGAAGCCAAGTGTAGAGTACTTGGGCTACATCGTGGATGCTGAAGGACTACATCCCACACCAGAGAAGGTGCAAGCAGTGAAAGATGCTCCTAAGCCAAGGAATGTGCAGGAACTACGTTCGTACTTGGGCATGTTGCAGTACTATGCTAGATTCCTGCCAAACCTGTCTTCTATGATTCATCCACTAAATGCATTGCTATCAAGCAGTACCCTGTGGAAATGGACAGTTGACTGTGACAAGGCATTTGAAGCTTCAAAGGACCAGCTGGCATCTGCTCAAGTGCTTGCTCATTATGATGCAAATCTCCCTCTGTGTCTTGCATGTGATGCTTCATCATACGGGGTAGGAGCTGTCTTGTCCCACATCATGCCAGATGGAGAGGAACGTCCGATTGCTTTTGCATCTCACACATTGACCAGCAGTGAGCGGAACTATGCACAGCTAGAGAAGGAAGCACTCTCACTGATATTTGGAGTAAAGAAGTTTCATCCATATATTTATGGACGACAATTCACCCTTGTGACAGATCACAAACCGTTAGTAACGATACTTGGACCCAAGACGGGAGTTCCAACTATAGCGGCAGCTCGAATGCAGCGCTGGGCGCTGATCTTATCAGCCTACAGCTATGACATCAAATACAAAGGCAGCGCACATCACAAGAATGCTGATGGCCTGTCTAGACTTCCTATCAATGTGGATCATGCTGATAGCATAGAAGAGAACATTTTTCATTACACACATGTAAATGAACTGCCTTTGACATCTAAGGAAATTGCTGTTGCCACAGCCAAGGACCCAGTGCTACGACGGGTGTTAGAATACACCAAGAGAGGATGGCCCAGCACAATCTACGATGAACGTCTTAGACCCTACTTCTATCGTCGACATGAAATGTCAGTGGAACAGAATGTTTTGATTTGGGGATTAAGAGTCATCATTCCTGCAAGTCTGCAAACTCAGATGTTGACAGAGCTACATGATGGGCATATCACGCTGTGTTCAAACCTTGAAACAATACCTTAAGGCGTACAAGCAGAGTGGACTGTCAATCCAGCATCAGATTGCCAATTTTCTTTTTGTTTATCACAACACACCACATTCACTGACTGAACATACTCCAGCTGAGTTACTACTGAAGAGACAACCACGTACACGCATGAGCCTCATCAAACCTTCCTTAGCAGAAACCGTGGAGAGAAAACAAGAAGCAATCAAGGAAACTCATGACAAAGGAAAAACCAGTGTTCGGCACTTTGCACCTGGTGATCATGTTATGGTTCGTTCATTCAGAGGGAAGGACAAATGGGACCATGGAGTAATTTTGCAGGCTTTGGGACCAGTTGGATATGTTGTTCAAGTTGGTGATAAACAACGTCATGTACATATTGATCACTTGATTAGGGGAGCATCGAACATGCAATCTACAGTGACAGATGATGAGGAGGATATCCCCTTTTCACACAATGTGCAAGGGAAAGACAATACACCATGTAATCAACCTGAGGAACCACCTGCACCTCAGACTGAACCTGAATCGGCACCAAGCCCTCGCAGATTCCCAGTCCGGAATCGACGGCCTCCGGACAGATTGGATTATAAATAATCGTAAAAGAAAAGGAGAGCATGCATTGTTTTGTTATGTGTTCCCAGGAGGATCTTTGAATTATGCATGCAAATCAATTACTTTTTAGTTTTAAAACTTCAAGAAAATGACACTGCAAACTAGAGTGCTGAACAGAACAGTAGTAACAAAATTACTGGAGGACAAAATTGCTGAAACAAGTTCAGTTCTGTTATGAAATGAGGATCATCAACGTTTTGGGAATGATTGATTATTTTGGATGATCAACAAACAATCTGATGAAGGAGGAGTGTTATGTAAATGGAATAGCTCAGTGCCCTAATGAATAGGAGCCCTGCCTGGCAGTGCAGCATGACTGCTGTGCATAGTTCCGAATAATTATGCCCAGGCCTGAATGAACATTGGAATGCCAGTGCTATACCACAGTACCGCAGTTCAAGACAGCATGCTATATGCAGCACTTCACAACCAGCAGCCAGACTACAGAGACACACCTAAAGGTAACTCCAGTCCAGCATAGTATATAACAATTCTTACTCAAGATGACTTCATAATGAGGAAAGTGGACCAATTTGTCCATTTTTTTTTTAATCTAGCCTCCTAAATAACTGGAAACCAAGCAGGATAGATTGCTTAAGGTCTTTCTACCCACCTTCCTGCCCCCATCTCCGCCCCACCAAGATGGCTGCTTGCCCCGGTCCCTTCCCCTCGTCATCCTGGGGCAGTTGGATTTCCTATGGCCCATCTCCCCACAGTGATAGCAGCACTTGGTATCCTCCCGCACGTTGCCTCCCATGTAGCGGTTATCTCGCTCACTAGTTTGAGAACAGAAAACACAACAAAATGGGGGAATATCAATCTCTCAACAGTCATGCTTCACATAGTAGAATAATGGTATCACGATGTATTTCATCAAAATACTTTATTCGATGCTTGCCTCAACCACAACTCACATAATAGGTGAAGTGTTGTTGGTCCACAAAAGGACATAACAATGTATGTCATGGTTTCTTATGCTATGGTTAAACAATGCTTGTCAGGACTTCCAAATAATGCAACATTATGAAGTTCACTGTGTAAGAACACAACTCTAATCATACTTCTATCAACAACAAAAAATGGCAAAACTAACATGGTGACATCATGACAGATGCTAAAGATAGATGTCCAGTATCATAACATTAGTCTACAACTGGCATCAAATAATTTTCAGCAGTCAATACACATAGCCTTCTTACCAGGCTTTAGGCTAAGAATGCCCATAACTTAATCAGTTCGATTGCTAAGAAAGCAGTTTGGCCTAATGAATTCACAAGGCTTAAAACTTTCTGTCAAATACTGCAAAGGCACTGTCTTCAAAAGAAAATAAAAACCAAATGCAGTATAGCCTAGCTTCTGCTTTGCTTTCATGTTTTTTTTCCTTACTTCACTGGATCATCCATAAGTCCTGGTGGACCACTTCTGGGTTCATTCTGACACACATCTGTTAGGGTAGGGGATGGCACAAAGCTCTGTCCTCTGTATACACACAAACAGTGAAACAGTAGGAATGTGTAAAGAAAGAAAAATTGAGAACTCTTACTGCATATTTTCTCTCCGAATTCAAACTTCATTCAGATCTGAGATAATCACATGTTTCATATAGTATAAATAAGTCACATCTTTCAAATGTCTGGCAGCAGCAAACAAAAGGTTCTTGTATAACCACAAATTGCTATAAAACACACAAGGACAACTGACAGAAAGAAGTGGTGTAAGTCTGTATTTTTCATTTCAATGTGGCATGATTTCTTTAAGTAACCTTTTGATCTTCTTTAGGTTGCTTCCACTTTAACTTTTATTCATGCATATACATAAGACAATTACGTTAAACAAGAATCATCTTGAAACATCTCATGACATGTGAAGAAAGGACTATGGACAAGCAGTCCACTGATTAAGGCACACCACATGACATCTAAACAGTGTGGAAGGTATTAACCAAATGCATACTGCAGCCTGTTGGGTCCTGTGTAATGCCTATACAAAATTTGAGAATCTTGCAGGGAATCGGTTAAGCCCTGACCTGATTGCCATGACAGTGACGTGGCGGGCAGCATCCTGGTCTTGACTGTCCGACGACAGCAGGTAGCTCTCTGCCAGCTCATGGATGAATGCACGCTGCTCTCGGGACATTGGAGGGAAGGAGAACGTCTGGCTGCTCTGTTTGGACTTGGATGAAAGCATCAATTTTTCATATTTATAATAATAATTCATTTATACAGTGCATAATATCCTCAAAGACTAATGGCGTTCTAAAATATGAAAGCTTATTTGATGCTATTCAGGCTACTGTATTTGGTTCAGTGGTTGAGGCAACAGATTTCGACTTGCCACACCTGCTGGTTGACCAACAGGTAAACTTTGGAATACCAGATAATTGAACACAAGTCAAATAATTCTTCATCATCATTGTCATGAATCTGCAGTCACAGGATATTTCATTTTCATAGCACATCATACAATGTAGTCAAAATTTCTGTACGTCTCTCCTTTTCTGTAATGCTGCCACACATTTTCTCCTACAAGGCTGTTTCTGTCATTACACTGCTACAGCAACATGTTTATGGATACAACTTTGATTACCTCATTCACATCATTAATCAGAGCTGCAAAGTCTCTCTCCACATCAGCAACAAAGGGTGGTGATTTCCTGAAAGATGCAAGAAACCAGAGAAGTTATCTCAAATTTTGACAACTACAAGGCCCTGTTTCATTCACATGGGAACCAAGTAATATCAAGCCAAACAATGAACCTAAAGCTGGGACAGACTCCGATCAGATCTAGTTGGGAATGATACATGGACATTGTTGATGTATTCTAGAACATGGCAAGGAGAGGTGTATGATATTGTTCCCAAATGGCTTAGTGAAACAGTTCCTACCTTCTAAGGACTAATTGGCCTAAAAATTGTCGCTAATGTCAGTTGAATTGAACTTATGATTTTCGCTCTTACTGAAACAGCCCCAACAGAACATAGAATCTCATGCATGAAAGTTTTGTCAGATATCAAACAGTGAAGTGCTGCAATCTGCTACAAATTATATGCAACTACACAAACAGATCAATGTTACATACAGTTCGACCTCAATTATCCGGCCATGTCGGGACCGGTGCTCATCCGGATAAGCGAATTGGCCGGATATGGGAGACACAATACAATGGATATAGCTGCCGTCTAAGCTGCCGTCCCAGTGCACTGGCAGCTAGGCAGGTAGCGTACCCCACAAAGGTGGTGTAATCTATGCTAGCCTGCGCAAAATTGTAGTCCTTTCTTCACAAAAAATAAAGTATATCTTTATGTGAAAATCATACATGTTTTACCTCAGTAGATATTGAGAAACCTATCATGCACATCTTATGAAATTAGTGAAATAGATCCATGAAAGTCACTGTTTTTTTCTCAATTTTTGGATCAAAAAAAAAGTCCTTCACTGCGTGAACGCGTCCGGATAATAGAGATTTCCGGATAAAAGGAGGCCGGATAATCGAGGTCGAACTGTACAACAAAAATATGACTGAAGTGCAAAAAGCTTATCAATAAGATCATGACGCTAGTAGTGTGAATATCCCCTAACAATCTTTCTATGGTCAGATGACTAGTACATTGATCACACATGATTGTCATGGATACCAAAATAAAACCAAACTTAAAAATCTACACTTTAATTAATACCTGTAGACTTCCTTCAAAAATGATGAAAAGCCTGCTTTAGGAGCTGGTTTGGGTTGGCTATTGCTCAGATTTCTGCAACAAAACAAGAATTAGAGAACAAAATCAAATATGAATACAAGCAAATAAAATACCAAATAAAATGGTCCCAGTTTCCTTACTTTTGTCCATATTACCACATTACTCACATCAGGTAAAATCCAAGATTTCATCTTAATGGTTCTCCACATATGGGTGGATGATATTTTCAAATGGTTTGTGATTCGTGCAAGTCAGCATCGTACTCTGCACACTGACTCCATATGGAGCCAGGTGCATGGGTATACAATGTCTACAATGATGTGATAAATTATGTAAGACTTAAGTTTGTCTGATGTCAGGGATGATTCAGACTCCTTGGCATCAAGGAGGACCCATTCTACCTAATGATAACATCTTGATACATCTACAGGTAATTACCAATATCCCTTTGGAGTTTTCATCCCTTGGAAACTAAGTGATGACATCATAGTACTTTGATGTAGTGTGCTGCATTAGCCATAAACAGAAAATTGAAATGTACCACTTGACATCTCAAACATATATATTCTCAGAAATAAAGAGAAAGACACTACAGCGTGTCTTTCTATTCAATGACAACAAAATGGTCTGTCACATAGTCTACGTGAATTTCATTTGATTAAATTGCACTTGAGGTCCATACCATTCACCTGTAACTCCACAGCATGATACATTGCCCTGTATCATCCGATTCAAAGGTCATCTTCACATTCAAACGAAAAGGATATAAGATACCTCTGTGTTTTCAAACAGTAATATGGTATTGATACAAACTTTGATAGAAACATTTCCGCTTCACTTACCCCTGAGGTGGCACAGCACTTTCTTGCTTGGCTTTCTCAGCCTTTACTGCTTCTTCTGTTGAAACAAAATAATATTTGGCACCATTGGAACAGTGGCTGAACAAGATAAGTCAGGCACCATCAGCCATTCCACTCGTACTTATGATTATATCTTGTGTATGAGTCACATTCAATAACACAGCAAACTCTTTCTTATACTTATTATATCCTTGAAATTATGATGAAAGGAAATCCAACAGACAGTCAGAAGTTTTGACTACTGTATACGACATACATTTAGCAAGTCTAATATTTCACGAATCTGTACTTCCCAACAATTTCATGAGTTAAATTCGCAATTGTGGAGTACAGGACTGGACGGAGAAATGCATGCGTACATGTCATAATTATGACGGGATCAGATTTGATATTTCCACATGTTTTTAAATGGGCAAATAGTACCCCACTCTCGAAATCCATGAAAGTAAAAACAATGTGAAATATTTTAGGCATATACAGTATTTCATCTCAAGTGTAAGTGTTGCTAGTTACCAGTTTTTTATATAGACTTTGGATTTTTGTTTACTACTTCATGGAGAATTTGAAGGACATACCATTTTTTGCCAGTTCTGCAAAGACGTCAACCACTTCACCACTCTCACCCGTCACATAGAGAGTGACAGATACCAAAACATCTGATGCTGCATCCTATTAATAAGAAAAAAAAAAAAAAATCAGTGGGAGGTAATTCATGACTAATAAATATGAAAGAAAAAAAAAAATCAGATGTCAACATGTCTTTTTCTGTTCTCATTTATTTTGACCCTTGCACTTTGACCTGTCACATTCACATCCCGAACATGTTCACTGACATACAAAACAGCATAAAAAAAAAACACACACACACACACAAACAAACAAACAAACTTGTCCATGAATCTATCTGTCATCATCATGTCCTGGGTAATTTGATTTCATTTTCTTGCAGTTGTTCATGGTCTGTAGACAGTACTGATATTTAGACAGTATCAACAGTTGACAATTATCGCTTAATTCTTTACATAAAAAAAAATAAAAAGGAGACAAGAGGCAAAAATTTGTCCTGAGAACTTGACCTTCATGACCTGTGTATGTAAACAGCATACAGTAGTTGTTAAAATATCAGACTTGCTTCTTGCTGTCCCTAACACAACAATTCAAAATTCCATAGCAGACTTTCCTGTTTCATTTATAGTTTGACATACCCTTCAAGGGCCCCATTTCATAAAAGATGTTAGGATGTCAACTCTTGCTGGAATGGCAACGTTCCATAGCATCAGCCAATCAGGAAGCTGGATTCTTGTTGTTACCATGACAATTGCCATTCCAGCAAGAGTTGTTATCGTATCAACCTTTTATGAAATGGGGCCCAGGTCTTTCAGGTGATAACAGTGGCAATCATTTCAAGTTTTCAACTTGTTATACACTTTAATGAAGTAACAAATAAGTAATAATCTTCCTTTTGTCATGCAATTTTAGAATATGCAACATAATGTGAAAACAATTCCCAAAGTTGCAACACTAATCAAACCATATAAATTCTGGAACACTCCAGAGCTGAAGAATCGAACCCATAAACACATGGAAACAGATAATCAAATATATTAAAAGAGGAAGAAAAAAGAATGGGAAAAGAGGTGTCAAGCACCTGGAACATCAAGATACTATCATACATGTGATTACAATTACAATGAAACAAAAGCCATTAAAATCCAGTCATTTGTTAGGTATGTTTGTCACATTGTAGGGTTTGTTATTTATTTCTTTGAGGTTGGGGTGGGGAGCAAAGCTCATTTGTCCTGAGACACATGACACACATAAGAAAGTCACTGTACCTTTCAGTACGCATTGTACACAGGGTTTTCTAATCATATAATACAATGTATAGCACTGATCCTTACCACTTTTGCTGTAGCATTCTTTCCTACAGTCAGGTAGTGGAAGAGTTGCCGAGAGCTCTCTGAGAAACTTGTCACGTTTTCCTTCGCCAGGGTGCATTCCAACGCCTGTACAAAGACAACGCAAACAATTCAGCATCAAAATACCAGTCCACAATACTTGTTCACTCCCATGACCTTAACGACCCCATATCGTGTGGATTTATGAAGTTGGAAGGTGGATCCAGTTAAAGTATATTCCAGAATCATCGTAATGAATTGTGCGCAGCTTTATCACTGATCTCTGTGTGAGTACACACACAACCAAAGAATCTTAACTGGAGTGAACAGTTCTGCCCTACTTTGGCAAAAGGAAACAAGTGACATGTACCATCTGAATTTGAGTTATTGAATGCAGATGTTTTCATAATTCACATAATGAGCTCTTCTTCCAGGCCAAATTTCATGCAAAAACACTCATCCTACTAAGAGATAATTTTAGATAAGACATCATGATAGTCCATTGACGTCGGTGTAAATGACAGACACATTTTGCTCTTTTACGAGAAATGTCACTTTTGTCACTTGCTTCCTTTTGCCAAAGTAGGGCAGAGTTACTGATGAGCGTGCGCTTCGAGGCACATATTCACTAACACGTGGCTGACCGGTGCTATCCATGGTTTTGGATGTAACCCCGGTGGGCAGCGAATGAAGATCAATTGAATCAGACCATTCATGTTTCCCCACGCTATCGGGTCTTTAACCCATTGAGGACGAGTTCCGACTATATTCAGGCAAGTGTCTCTGCCAAATATGTGTTATAGGAAATCTGTCCATCCTCAATGGGTTAACATCAGTCAGGATCCAGCTCTTCTTGCATGTGATTTTTTTTTTCCCTCTGCCTACAAGAGCCTGGTAGGCCATGTGGACAAGTCTATGTCAATTTCAGAACTTTGTATGTAATGGGTAAGGTTCAACAAACAATGGCAGCGTACAAAGATCGCTGTGGTTTGATCCACATCCCCAATAAAATGTGGTTATCTATTGGAAACGACATCTGCACATTCATCTAAACTCCTTTGGAACCTACAGCCTGAAAGTTTCCCTATGTCAGCACACAAGAAGTAGACATGTTCATATGATCTCACCATGTCGGCCACAAATTCAAACTCTTCACACTAATAGAAACAGCTTGACATTGTGTTTGAAGACTTGTACAGATATCACAGCTTCAGCTGTTTTGTTTCTTTTATTACCAAAATCAAGAAAGCATGATAAAGCATTGTAATTTTTGAAATAAGAAACAGTGCTAGCATTCTTTATAACAAGCAATATATATCATATATGAGAGCAGCTTTATGTCTAAGATAGCAATATGCTTTACATTATGCATGTATTTCAGATGTCATCAATCTCCTTGCTTAATGAAGAGTAGAAATCCTTTCAAGTATTTTTTAATGCCACTGATTTCGGCAAAAAGCAAGTGCTAAATAAATACATGTAGGATCAAAATACAAGAAATGTGGAACGATCGGAAGTTTTCACACGTTTTGTTCTTGATCCTTGATTCCTGATAATGTAAAACTTTGCATCACAAGATGCAGTGCTAAAAGCAAGTATCAAGAATTACCAAAAACATGCACTACTATGACCAAAAAAAACAAACAAACAAACAAAAAAAAAACCTCAGAACCTGGACAAATGGAAACTTTCTTCTTTTTTTTTTAGAGTCCATCAATCAATATTGTAAACTAGGGTATTCCCCAGGTGTTATTTGAAGGCACATGCTGCCATTCAAAAGACATGGTTATTAGTATAAATACCAATATATTATCTACAATCTCTCACACCATTGGATCAACTTATGAAACTCACCTGGAAAGACATGTTTGTGTGGCTGATGTCCATTGACTTGAGCTGTGTACAGTCTAGAGAGACGGCTGACCCAAAGTCACTTAGTCTTACGTACACCTGGGGGAGAGCATTGGGGGTATCTTCATTCAATTATGTCAAAAAAAAGTTCCCAAGTTGTAAGCTCTCAAAATAAAGCCGTTAACCTCAAACCACACTACGTAAAACAAAGGTGGGTCCCACCTTTCATTAGGATCTTTTGTTTTTTAATATCTCAGCCATAACAAAACCGATTTTCATCAAATAAACTTTTGATTACTTTTAGAATTGTATGTTCTTTGATATTTCATATAAGTGGTTTTAATTATCTTGGATAAACAAAAACCAGAATTCCCATCTAAACCAAAACTATACCATCCCTTTAATAAATAAGCAACACAGACAGTGATCTTTGATACATAGATCAAGTCATCTCTCCTGCTTGCATAATCTAAAGTACAGTTTGACCTCGATTATCCGGCCATGTCGGGACCACCGCTCACCCGGATAAGCGAATTGGCCAGATATGGAAGACACAATGTTAATGTATATGACTGCCATCCAAGCTGCCGTCCCAGTGCACTGGCAGCTAGGCAGGTAGCGTACCCCGCAACAGTGGTGTAATATATGCTAGCCTGCGCAAAATTGTAGTCCCTTCTTCACAAAAATAAAGTATATCTTTATGTGAAAATCATACATGTTTTACCTCATTAGATACTGAGAAACCTATCATGCACATCTTATGAAATTAGTGAAATAGATCCATGAAAGTCACTGTTTTTTCTCAATTTTTGGATAAAAAAAAAAAAGAAGTCCTTCACTGCATGAACGCGTCGAGATAATAGAGATTTCCGGATAAAAGGAGGCCGGATAATCGAGGTCGAACTGTAAGAGTATTCATATCATAGATCCCATTTGCAAAGCAACAAGGCGAGACTTGAACAGAGCATGTTGATTTTTGCACAAACACATGTTTAAGAGAACAGAGTGAGGAGTAAATGTAATTATGTAGAGATGATTGATCAACAATTACTGCTGTCTGTAATCATCTACAAAAGAATGAAAAAAATTATGTGCAGATTCGAATGATGGTCATACAATGTATCTCATTGAGCATATGACCGACATACCATGTCTTTTGAAATCTCCTCCACTCTGCCACGACACCAGTGACCCATCTCAGGTGGGAAGGCACACACCAGCTTTCCACGGTGTAGCTGGTCCATTGACAGAGGATCAGATGGCACACTGCACAACAGGTTTAGATGTTAACAACACAGCTTGATAATACACATTGCTGCCTATCAATGTCGTATAGTCTTGGTATATACTGTGGTACAAATCATTCCACATTGCTAACACAGAAATATGTACTACCTCTAGATGGTGAAATAAAAACTTCTTTGGGCTTTATTGTGAAAGAGGAATATTAAGCACACATGAATACAGATTATTGGATATCTCGTCTTGAGCTATCTATTTATTTTACATTACCTACATAATTAAGTGCTTTGTGCATTATGGCATGGCACACATTCACTCTTCTTGTCATGCAGAGAGAGTTTAAGCAGAATTTGGCATAAATAAAAATGTTTCATTACATAGTTCGGGACAACAACAAAAAAGATTTAAAAAATCCCAGGAATATTTTGACAAGTGTCAAAAACGAACATACAGAAGAAGAAGAACAAAAATAAATAAGAAAAAAAAACATATATATATTGTGATTACAATAGTTCAGCAAAGATTACTGCACACCCAAAACTGACAAATTTCTCCCACTTACCCGATTTCCTGCATGAGCCTCCTGAATTTGACTTCTTGGTCGTGACCTCTGACCTTAGCAGCCCAGAAGGTTCCATCGGCAGTCAAGGGGGAGGCAACATGTACTCCATGGCAGGAGCCTAGCAGAGTGATAAATTGTCAAAGGGTTATTACATCACTCCCTAAATCAAATTCTGCCAATTCTCTGCAGAAGTAGCACATCTCTGACCTAATGTCACAGGCGGAGTATTGACAAAAGCCATACACTATTGTATATATGATACTCTGACTCGAGTCTTCATATTTAATGCAATCAGAACTGACCTAAGAATCTAAGAGGCTTGCTCAAATGCAAGTTTTACATTCAGCTTAACAAAAGTCACATTAGCCATTACTTCTATCATAGAACTGTCATGAACAAACTGTATGTAGATATCTACACAAAATACCTTTTTACGGTGTATCTGATTTGCACAGCATTGTTATTATCAAAGCTTTGAATAATCACGGCCCACTGCTTCTGGGTCATTTAACTTTGCATCTTAAAATCTGCTCTTCACTCTATGTGTATGTTTGTTAAAATCTGATCATGATCACCTCATTAAATGTTTATTTTGTCTAATTGGGCCATTCGAAGTTGTTAAAGATACCTCTTCGGTGCTCAATCAAGCCATCACTTCCAATAACACAAACATTTTTCTTTACTTCTCAAAGTATTTGAAAGCAATACAACAAGGTTGTACTACTTCTAGATTGTGGAAAAAAAAATCTTTGAAATCTATGCAGTTGGGGTTGTGGGTCCTACCCCAGGCCCCAAGGGGACTATCTACATTATTTGTACAACTCTCTATTCCCTGCCCCTGAGAAGTCCTCCCTGGGATGGTTAACATTTGACCATGGACTTTGAGCATGAAGCCAAATTTGTAAAGTTTATTGATGACACATAGAATGATGCACAACAAATTAGAAGTAATCACAATAGCTCAATTGAGCCTTTTGCTTAAAAGAATAGTAAACAAGCAAAACAAAAACAATAAATGCATTGTAAGGATTTGAAGCTCAATTGTGTCCTTGTCTGAGAAGTGAAAAAAATTAAAAAAAAAATAAAAAAATAAAAAGCTAGAAAAGCACTCAGAGAGAAGAGACCTCACCAAGGCAGCTACTCATGCAATTTCTCAAAATAAAAACCTTTTGTTTACGTCATTGCATAGCGTCTTGCCCAAGCAGAGCATGCGCTTTAGTGTAAACCTCCAGTATGCGTAGCTTGAACCCCAAGTTCGTCGACCTTATGTGCCAAAAGATGAGAAATCCTTCAAAAATCCATGAAAATTCTCGGAGCACTACCGAAATTGAATGAGGTGTTTCTTGTGTCAATATTGATTTTTTATCCAAGTTTCATTTTAATCCGTACACAGCTTTTTCAGTTATTTTGCAAACAGACAAACCAATGCCGACGATCACTTAACCTCCTCCTTCCTTGGTGGAGGTAAAAATACAGGATAAGGTTTGGTAGACTTACCCACTCCATAATTGTGGCCATTCATGGATAGGTTAGCAGTCACAAGGTGGG